>NC_047122.1:58891407-59074336 GCF_902500255.1 Thalassophryne amazonica
AATACCACGTGTGACAACTCGCACAACAACACGATCTCACGCCAGTTTATGATGCCATTGTTAAAAGTGTTGAGTTAGATACCGTCACGAAATGTGTTAAATGTTTCGTCACGATATTGCAAAATTATTTTGTGATGCGGTTGGGGTTAGGGTTTGGGTAAAGGTTAAAAATAGAGACTGAATTTTGACCATGACAGCATCATGAAATAATAAAAAAAAAAGTGTCACTGGGCTGCATATGGAGGACCAAGCATGAATTAAGACTAAATAAATTGATAAATACATAAATGTTTAAATAAATAGATGAATAAATAATTCAATGTATCATTAAATTTATTTTTATTTTTTGTTAATATACACTTATTCATACTTTTATACATGTATTTATAAAATGTACATATTTATTTATGCTTTAAGATATATTTGCACATTTTGACATTTATTTACACTTTTATACTTCTATTCATATATTTAACAATTCATTAATACTTTTATACATGTATTCATACTTTTGGACATTTATTTCTCCTAAAAGCTTTATTTATACATTTGACATTAATTAATAATGTTATACATGCTGTTGTGTGGGCCGCTGAAGAGGAGGTACTGCTGGCCCACCACCACTAGAGGGCGCCCTGCCTGGAGTGCGGGCTCCAGGCACCGGAGGGCGCTGCCGCCTTACAGGGGCAGCCAGGATGACAGCTGTCACCCATCACCGGAGACAGCTGATCCCAATCACTACGGAGGTATATCAGCAGGACGGCATCTCCACCTCATTTGCCGAGATATCGTTTCTACCAGAGAGGTAACGTATCAAAGCAAATAGAGTGCATCTTTTGGATTGAGCTAGTTTTTTGGATTACTGTTCCAACGAGAGGTGGAGGTACCTTTCCTGCTGTTCGGAGTCCTGGGTGCATACGCGCCCCCATCTAACTGTTCTTTGCTCCTCGCCAGTAGTACCAGGTCCGACATGCGGAGGCAGTGGCCACCTGGGAGTTCGGGACTTGGCGGCTCCAGTATTCCCGGGGTCCTGTGGCGGAGGAAGCCGTGTGGTTCCGGTCTTACCTTGGAGAGGCGTCTCCTATCTTCGAGCCTGCCCACACGACACTTTTGTGAATTGACTGTTGTCCATTGCTGTGATTGGTTGTATTCGTTGTGCACATTCACAACAGTAAAGCGTTGTTATTTTGACTTACTCCATTGTCCGTTCATTTGCGCCCCCTGTTGTGGGTCCGTGTTCCTACACTTTCCCAACAGGATATCTCGGCCAGCGTCATGGATCCCGAGGGGCGTCAACCGGCTGTTGAACGGCCAATGGAAGAACAGGACGCGCAGGCGTCCGCGGGAGGGGTAATCGGTGAGTTGCAGCGGATCCTCACCGCTTTCACGACTCGGTTGGATTTCATGACCGAGCAGAACGTCCTCCTGAACCGCAGGGTGGAGGCTCTCGCCGCGCAGGTGAAAGCGCGCCCTCCAGGCGCCGCTGCGGCTCTCCCTCCCGTAGATCCTGTGCGTAACGTTGACGTTCCACTGGTTGTTCAACGACCTCTCCCTCCTTCCCCGGAAGCATACATAAGCCCTCCAGAGCCGTACGGAGGCTGTGTGGAGACGTGCGCGGATTTTCTGATGCAGTGTTCGCTCGTCTTCGCACAGCGTCCCGTTATGTACGCGACCGATGCTAGTAAAGTAGCTTATGTCATAAACCTGCTTCGCAGTGAGGCACGCGCTTGGGCTACAGCGCTCTGGGAGCAGAATTCACGGCTCCTTCTGACATACGATGGGTTTGTGAGGGGGCTCAGAACCGTGTTCGATCACCCTAATAGAGGAGAAACCGCTTCAACCGTGCTACTGTCAATGAGACAGGGGCGCCGGAGCGCAGCTGTTTATGCAGTCGACTTCCGCATCGCGGCTGTGAGATCCGGCTGGAATAACGCTGCCCTCTGCGCCGCCTTTGTAAACAGACTGTCTTTGGTTCTCAAGGAGCACCTGGTGGCTAAGGACGAACCGCGGGATTTAGACGGGCTTATCGATCTTGTCATACGGTTGGACAACCGGTTAGAAGAACGTCGGCGGGAACGAGACGAAGGGCGTGGCCAGGCACGCGCCGTCCCTCTCCCTTCCGGTTCCGACCGCACTCCGCCTTCCCCACGCTCCACGGCCCCTGCGCTCCGTGGGGCCACAGCTCCCCCTACTGACGAAGCTATGGACACGAGTAGGGCAACATTTAGGGCACCAGCTGCACAGAGGAGACGGGCCCATGGAGCTTGTTTTGTTTGTGGTGCACTAGAGCACCATGTGAGAGACTGCCCCGAGCGGTTACAACACCAACGCCCGCCCCTAGAGACTGGGCTAGGGGTGGGCCGAGACATTCACGTGGGACACACCCACATTGCTACACGACTCCCAGTCACGATCCTGTATGAGGATTTAACCCTGAAGGCCCCAGCACTGGTGGACACGGGCTCTGAGGGGAATCTGTTGGACTGCAGATGGGCCAGGGAGATAGGGCTCCCTCTGGTGGCGCTTACCTCGCCTGTGCAGGTTCGAGCACTAGATGGCTCCCTGCTCCCTCCGATCACACATAAGACACCACCTGTAACGCTGGTGGTGTCAGGAAACCACCGGGAGGTGATCGAGTTTTTTGTGACTCAGGCCACTTCCCGTGTCGTTTTAGGCTTTCCCTGGATGTTGAAGCACAATCCCCGGATTGATTGGCCGTCCGGGGTAGTGGTTCAGTGGAGCGAGACCTGCCATCGGGTGTGTCTAGGTTCCTCGGTTCCTCCCGGCTCCCAAGCTAAGGAGGAGGTCAGAGTCCCGCCCAATCTGGGGACGGTGCCGGTGGAGTACCACGACCTTGTCGACGTGTTCAGCAAGGATCTGGCGCTCACACTCCCCCCCCACCGTCCGTACAATTGTGCCATCGATTTGGTTCCAGGCAGTGGGTTCCCGTCCAGTAGACTGTACAACCTCTCACGGCCTGAGCGCGAATCAATGGAGACCTACATCCGGGACTCGTTAGCTGCCGGGTTGATCCGAAATTCCACCTCCCCGATGGGCGCAGGTTTCTTTTTCGTGGGTAAAAAAGATGGCGGACTTCGTCCATGCATCGATTATAGGGGGCTGAACGAAATCACGGTTCGCAACCGATACCCGTTACCCCTGTTGGATTCGGTGTTCACGCCCCTGCATGGAGCCAAGATTTTTACCAAGCTTGATCTTAGAAACGCGTATCATCTGGTTCGGATCCGGAAGGGAGACGAGTGGAAGACGGCATTCAACACCCCCTTAGGTCACTTTGAGTACCTGGTCATGCCGTTCGGCCTCACAAACGCCCCCGCGACGTTCCAAGCCTTGGTTAACGACGTATTGCGGGACTTCCTGCACCGGTTCGTCTTCGTATATCTAGACGATATACTCATCTTTTCTCCGGATCCTGAGACTCATGTCCGGCATGTACGTCAGGTCCTGCAGCGGTTGTTAGAGAACCGGCTGTTTGTGTAGGGCGAGAAGTGTGAGTTCCACCGCACTTCTTTGTCCTTCCTGGGGTTCATCATCTCCTCCAACTCCGTCGCTCCTGATCCGGCCAAGGTTGCGGCGGTGAGAGACTGGCCCCAACCAACAAGCCGTAGGAAGTTGCAACAGTTCCTAGGCTTTGCTAATTTCTACAGGAGGTTCATTAAGGGCTACAGTCAGGTAGTTAGCCCCCTGACAGCCCTGACCTCACCAAAAGTTCCCTTCACCTGGTCGGATCGGTGCGATGCCGCGTTTAAGGAGTTGAAACGGCGCTTCTCGTCTGCACCCGTTCTGGTGCAGCCCGATCCTAGTCGCCAGTTAGTGGTTGAAGTGGACGCCTCGGACTCAGGGATAGGAGCCGTGCTGTCCCAGAGCGGGAAGACCGATAAGGTCCTTCACCCGTGTGCCTATTTTTCCTGCAGGTTGACCCCAGCCGAACGGAACTATGACGTCGGCAATCGAGAGCTCCTTGCGGTGAAAGAGGCTCTTGAGGAGTGGAGACATCTGTTGGAGGGAACGTCCGTGCCATTCACGGTTTTCACTGACCACCGGAACCTGGAGTATATCAGGACCGCCAAGCGACTGAACCCCAGGCAAGCCCACTGGTCACTGTTCTTCGGCCGTTTTGACTTCCGGATCACCTACCGTCCCGGGACCAAAAACCAAAGATCGGATGCCTTGTCCCGGGTACACGAAGATGAGGTCAAAACGGAGCCGTCGGATCCCCCGGAACCCATCATCCCGGAGTCCGCTATCGTGGCCGCCCTCACCTGGGACGTGGAGAAAACCGTCCGGGAGGCCCTGACACGAGACCCGGACCCCGGAACCGGACCGAAGAACAAACTCTACGTCCCACCAGAAGCCAGGGCTGCAGTTCTGGACTTCTGTCACGGTTCTAAGCTCTCCTGTCACCCTGGGGTGCGAAGAACCGTGGCAGTCGTCCGGCAGCGCTTCTGGTGGGCGTCCCTGGAGGCCGACGTCCGGGGTTACATTCAGGCCTGTTCCACCTGTGCCAGGGGCAAGGCGGATCACCGTAAGACACCGGGATTGCTACAGCCGCTGCCCGTGCCTCATCGCCCCTGGTCCCACATCGGCCTGGATTTTGTCACGGGTCTCCCGCCGTCCCAGGGAAACACCGTCGTCCTCACGATAGTGGACCGATTCTCCAAGGCGGCCCACTTCGTGGCCCTCCCAAAGCTCCCAACGGCCCAGGAGACAGCGGACCTCCTAGTCCACCACGTCGTCCGTCTGCATGGGATACCATCAGACATCGTCTCCGATCGCGGTCCCCAGTTCTCCTCGCAGGTTTGGAGGAGCTTTTGCCGGGAACTGGGGGCCACGGTCAGTCTCTTGTCCGGGTACCACCCCCAGACCAACGGACAAGCAGAACGGGCAAACCAGGAGATGGAGCAAACCTTGCGCTGTGTGACAGCCGCGCACCCGACGGCCTGGAGTACCCACCTGGCCTGGATCGAGTACGCGCACAAACAGTCAAGTGTCGTCCGCCACCGGCCTCTCCCCCTTTGAGGTGTGTTTGGGGTATCAACCCCCGTTGTTTCCGGTGGTTGAGGGGGAGGTCGGTGTGCCCTCGGTCCAGGCCCACCTACGGAAGTGCCGTCGGGTGTGGCGTGCCGCCCGTTCTGCTTTGTTGAAGGCCCGGACGAGGGCGAAGAACCATGCAGACCGGCGGCGGGCCCCGGCTCCCACGTATCGTCCAGGGCAGGAGGTCTGGTTGTCCACCAAAGACATTCCCCTTCAAGTGGACTCCCCGAAACTGCAAGAACGATACATCGGCCCCTACAAAATACTCAAGGTCATCAATCCCGCCGCAGTGAGGCTCCGGCTTCCGGCCTCACTGCGGATTCACCCGGTATTCCATGTGTCAAGGATTAAACCCCATCACACCTCACCCCTCTGCACTCCGGGTCCGGCGCCACCTCCTGCCCGGATCATCGACGGAGAGCCGGCTTGGACCGTGCGCCGGCTCCTCGACGTCCGACGAATGGGCCGGGGTTTTCAGTATCTGGTGGACTGGGAGGGGTACGGCCCCGAAGAACGCTCCTGGGTGAAGAAGGGCTTCATCCTGGACCCGGCCCTCCTGGCCGACTTCTACCGTCGCCACCCTGACAAACCCGGTCGTGCGCCAGGAGGCGCCCGTTGAGGGGGGGGTCCTGTTGTGTGGGCCGCTGAAGAGGAGGTACTGCTGGCCCACCACCACTAGAGGGCGCCCTGCCTGGAGTGCGGGCTCCAGGCACCGGAGGGTGCTGCCGCCTTACAGGAGCAGCCAGGATGACAGCTGTCACCCATCACCGGAGACAGCTGATCCCAATCACTACGGAGGTATATCAGCAGGACGGCATCTCCACCTCATTTGCCGAGATATCGTTTCTACCAGAGAGGTAACGTATCAAAGCAAATAGAGTGCATCTTTTGGATTGAGCTAGTTTTTTGGATTACTGTTCCAACGAGAGGTGGAGGTACCTTTCCTGCTGTTCGGAGTCCTGGGTGCATACGCGCCCCCATCTAACTGTTCTTTGCTCCTCGCCAGCAGTACCAGGTCCGACACGCGGAGGCAGTGGCCACCTGGGAGTTCGGGACTTGGCGGCTCCAGTATTCCCGGGGTCCTGTGGTGGAGGAAGCCGTGTGGTTCCGGTCTTACCTTGGAGAGGCGTCTCCTATCTTCGAGCTTGCCCACACGACACTTTTGTGAATTGACTGTTGTCCATTGCTGTGATTGGTTGTATTAGTTGTGCACATTCACAACAGTAAAGCGTTGTTATTTTGACTTACTCCATTGTCCGTTCATTTGCGCCCCCTGTTGTGGGTCCGTGTTCCTACACTTTCCCAACACATGCATTCATGCTTTTAACCATTTATTTATCCTTAAATCTGTATTTATACATTTGACATTAATTAATACTGTTATACTTGTATTCATACTTTTAGCCATTTATTAATACTTTTATCCACGTATTCATACTTTTGGACATTTATTTATACTAAAAGCTGTATTTATACATTTTACATTAATTAATACTGTTATACTTGTATTCATACTTTTAACCATTTATTAAAGCTTTTATACATGTATTCAGACGTTTGGACATTTATTTCTCCAAAAAGCTTTATTTATACATTTGACCTTAATTAATACTGTTATAAATGCATTCATGCTTTTAACCATTTATTAATACTTTTATACATGTATTCATACGTTTGGACATTTATTTCTCCTAAAAGCTTTATTTATACATTTGACATTAATTAATACTGTTATACTTGTATTCATACTTTTAACCATTCATTAATGCTTTTATACATGTATTCATACTTTTGGACCTTTATTTATCCTTAAAGCTGTATTTATACATTTGACATTAATACTGTTATACTTGTATTCATACTTTAACCATTTATTGATACTTTTATACATGTATTCATACTTTTGAACATTTATTTATCCTAAAAGCTTTATTTATTGTACATTTGACATTAATTGTTATACTTGTATTCATACTTTTAACCATTTATTAATACTTTTATACATGTATTCATACTTTTGGACATTTTTTTATCCTTAAAGCGGTATTTATACATTTGACATTAATTAATACTGTCATTCTAGTATTTAATCGAGTCTTCCATGGCCTAATGTCTATCTGTGGTGAAAATTTCGTCAAAATCCGAACAGTAGTTTTGACGTAATCCTGCTAACAGACGGACAGACAAATAAATAAATCACCACCTATGATTTTATTACATCCCTGGTGGACGTAAGGACGACGGCTGGCATGGTGGCTTCATGGTTTGCGCTGTGGTCTTACAGCAAGAAGGTTCTGGGGTTGCATCCCATCTGGTCCTTTCCGTGTGGACTTTGCATGTTGTTCACGTGGGTTCCTTTCAGTTGCTCACTTTTGAAGTCATGCAGTGGGTGAATTGGAAACGTTATATTAACCGTAGGTGTGAATGTGTTCATCTGTCTATATGTGGCCCTGTGGTAGACCTCTTCAGAGTGAACCCGCCTCTTGCCCAGTGATCTTTGGGATCGCCTCCAGCTCCCCCTCTGGTAACCCTTAATTGGAATAAGCGGGTATAGAAAATGAATGAATAATAATAATAAGCAACTTTACAGTTTTTAATTGATTGCCTAGAGCATTCCGCGACAACAAAAGTTTTCTATAAATTCGAAACTGCATCAAAGGCGCTGCAGCAGTTGTGAACTGGAGCGTGGCTGAACTCTGCCATGTTTGCCAGAGGGCACTATGGCAAGCAACCAGCTACATAAAGCAATTAATGATGTTTTTTCAGAAATGCCACCACTTTTCTAGAGCCGTTTCTGTTTTTGAAATACATCATAAATATTTAGCAGGCCTAAAAAGGGGGAAAAGCTCCTTTCTGCAGGAGCAGGAGGCTGAGAAGAAGCATCTGCCATTGTTTGCATCACTGGATGGTTTCACTTTTTGGGCTGAGAAGGGTTTGTTTGTGAAAGCTGCAGGAGCTGGTTTTCCTCTTGTCCAGTTGGAGTTAAAAGATTGTTGTAAGGAGGATAAGAGTTCTTATTGGGTGGATTTGCGTGCAGTGATGCATTTATATCAGCATCAGGAGAAAATAACCCAAGTGCTCCTAGTGGAAATAAAGGTTCACCTAAAAATTTAAATACGTAGTAGAGGTGGTCTGTCTTTCTCACTCATCAGCACATTCTCACTCTTACGTTTGTTTTTATGTACCAATGCATCTGCACGCAACACGTGAGACCAAATGGTAGCACATCATCAAGTTTTGTCATATCTGTTCGTTCACACACACTAATAGTGGCAGATTTTCACTTGTAGCTCCGAAGAATGAAGCAAACGCAGAAGTGTCAAATCTTGCAGTTTCTTGAGTGGGCCACCTGACTCCAAAAGCAAGTCCCTCCACCTATGTTAAAATGTCCAGTTTTATAGCAAAAATAAAATAAACAGTCTTCCAGAAAAAAAAAATAGTTAGCTCACATTTTAGCTAGGTTTAGTCTCGGTGGCCAAGTGGTTAATGCGCTTGGTTTCAGTTCAGAAGGTTCCGGTTTCAAATTCCACCCCTGCCACATTTCTCCATGTAATGTGGAGTTGCGTCAGGAAGGGCATCCGGCGTAAAACTTGTGCCAATTCAACATGCAGATCCACCTTGGATTTGTTGTGGCGACCCCAAGTGCAAACAAGGGAGCAGCCGAAAGGACTTACTTTCGTCTCGTTTCACTATTCATGACAACTGTACAGGGTTGAATTTTTATATAACTAATCAGTTTAAGATATTTTAGTCCTTAAATGTATGAATAATTAGGGACGTGGTCACTGTCATGACTTCATTGGCTGCTAGCTGCTGTGGGCGTGACTCAGTCAAGTAAAGTGTTTATCCTTTCTGAGCAATTTATTACAATATAAGAGATAATATGGCAATCAAAGAAGTCAACGCTGCAGTATTTCTGTTGACTGAAATTTGAGTATTATTTAATTTATATGTTAGCAGCAGCAGTTTACTGCTATACGTGTGCATATAGACATGTTAACAACAAAACAGTAGGGCAAACAAGGGGTGATGAAGAATAAAGCTGAAACAGAAGTGGCAAATTTTGCAGTTCCTTGAACTAGTTTCACTATTCATACCAACTTTACAGGGTTGAATTTTTATATAACTAATCAGTTTAAGATATTTTAATCCATAAAAGTCTGAATAATTAGGAGCGTGATCACTGTCGTGCCTTCAGTGGCTGCTAGCTCCTGTGGACGTGACTCTGTCAAGTAATATTTGTCCTTTGTAATGTGGAGTTGCGTCAGGAAGGGCATCTGGTGTGAAACCTGTGCCAATTCAAGATGCAGATCCACCTCAGAGTTGCTGTGGGGACCCTGAACGCTAACAAGGGAGAAGCTGAAGAAACGTTTTATTTTTGTTACATTTACCCTTACAAATCTAGTTGGCCTAAACCATGGTAATTGAGTAACAGTAACGCAAATTCATTTTGTTGACCCAACAAATTTACATTTAGGTCTACATTTACCATTTCAAATCTAGTTGGCCTAAACCATGGTAATTGAGTAACAGTAACACAAATTCATCATGTTGACCCAACTAATTTACATTTAGGTCTACATTTACCTTTTCAAATCTAGTTGGCCTAAACCATGGTAATTAGGTAACAGTAACACAAATTCATCATGTTGACCCAACAAATTTACCCATAGGTCACTCAGCAAAATTGTTTCTGGCTAGGTTAACACATTTTACTTGGGTGGAAATATTTTACATAATTTTTTTTATGTTCGCTGAGAAAGTTATTTTTTTGAGTGTTGGGCAACATACGCTGAAGTGTCATTGGTACCAATTCAGTGAGATACCAACTATGAATTTGTCAATTATTCTTGTGTTTTGTCTCAAATTTGCATCTTATGCAACCCCCAGCAGTGGGCATTTATGTCATGTTGTTCATGATGCAAAAGTCCAGTCTATCATCTGCATATGTAAGCACATGAATTCAGTGTTTCTATGAAATTATTCTCACATTGTTACATACAACCCCTGGCAAAAATTATGGAATCACCGGCCTCAGAGGATGTTCATTCAGTTGTTTCATTTTGTAGAAAAAAAGCAGATCACAGACATGACACAAAACTAAAGTCATTTCAAATGGCAACTTTCTGGCTTTAAGAAACACTATAAGAAATCAAGAAAAAAAGATTGTGGCAGTCAGTAACGGTTACTTTTTTAGACCAAGCAGAGGAAAAAAATATGGAATCACTCAATTCTGAGGAAAAAATTATGGAATCACCCTGTAAATGTTCATCCCCCAAATTAACACCTGCATCAAATCAGATCTGCTCATTGACATTGACCCTATGCCATGACATTGACCCTATGTTGTTGTGGGCTGGGGTGTTTGGCTGGCTTGGTTTTTGTTTTCTGTTTCTCCCACCAGGTGGTATGCATTCAGGACTGAGTGGCTGAGCATCAGGACCTCACCCTGAACACCTGAGGCTTGTTATCACGTGCAGGTCATCAGGACTCACAGCTGTGGTGTATTCTGTCTTAATCAGAGATTGCTGCATTTAAACCTAGAATGCACAGTGTGTGATTGCCAGAGACTCGACCTTGTGAGCAGACGTGTGAGATCGACGTCAGGAGAACAATCTCACCATTATGGACGCAGAGACCGCTCCAGGTTTGACGCCACAGTCTGTGAAGGAGGATTGGGTGAGGTCTCACGCTCTTCAGCACACTTCCTGAGGTAATTTGGTTTTGGTGACTTTTATGAAGTAATGACAGTGGATTTGGTGTCCCTCACACCTTGTGTTATTGAGCTGTCACGTTATGCTAATTGTCTAATCAGCTTCTGCTGCAGTGGAGATTTGAACTGAGTTGTTCCGTGCCTGCAGGGTGAGAAGCTGATGTATAGATTTAAGCCAGGAAGTGTTTGCTGATTGCGTGCACCTTTGAGTTGTGTCTCTCTGTGTGGAGTTGGACTCACCTCATGTTTTCTTTATTCACAGACTTGGTTTGTCGCGGCCACCTGGGGGGTGTCGGCGGGGTCCCCGGGTCCGAACTGCTGTGGCTCCGGACCGTTTGCGCTGTTGAGAGCGCGCCGTGTTTCCACCTCACCAGACCGCGGACTTTTTAGTTGTTTAGCACGTCACCCACTGTTATGTTTATTAAATTCTGTTACCTTTTGAACCGTGCTCTGCTTATTTTATGCTGGGTCCTTTCAAACGCTGGGTCGGTGCTCCGACCGCGTCCGAAACATAACATTTGGATTCTGTTTGTCAGGACAGCGCCTCCTCAGTTCATAAAGACTTGGCTAAGAAATAGACAGTCATGAGAACACATCAACAACAAGAGGACCTGTGACAAAAGCTGGTAAAAAAATAAATTTTCCATGCTGTTTTTTGCACTGTTGAGAGCGCGCCGTGTTTCCACCTCACCAGACCGCGGACTTTTTAGTTGTTTAGCACGTCATCTCACTGTTATGTTTATTAAATTCTGTTATCCTTTTGAACCGTGCTCTGCTTATTTTATGCTGGGTCCTTTCAAACGCTGGGTCGGTACTCCGACCGCGTCCGTAACATAACATGTGTCTTTTTGCAAGGAATGTTTTTGCAGTTTTTGCTCTATGGCAAGATGCATTATTATCTTGAAAAATTATTTCATCATCCCCAAACATCCTTTCAATTGATGGGATAAGAAAAGAGTCCAAGATATCAACGTAAACTTGTGCATTTATTGATGATGTAATGACAGCCATCTCCCCAGTGCCTTTACCTGACATGCAGCCCCATATCATCAATGACTGTGGAAATTTACATGTTCTCTTCAGGCAGTCATCTTTATAAATCTCATTGGAAAGGCACCAAACAAAAGTTCCAGCATCATCACCTTGCCCAATGCAGATTTGAGATTCATCACTGAACATGACTTTCATCCAGTCATCCACAGTCCACAATTGCTTTTCCTTAGCCCATTGTAACCTTGTTTTTTTCTGTTTAGGTGTTAATGATGGCTTTCGTTTAGCTTTTCTGTATGTAAATCCCATTTCCTTTAGGCGGTTTCTTACAGTTCGGTCACAGACGTTGACTCCAGTTTCCTCCCATTCGTTCCTCATTTGTTTTGTTGTACATTTTTCGATTTTTGAGACATATTGCTTTAAGTTTTCTGTCTTGATGCTTTAATGTCTTCCTTGGTCTACCAGTATGTTTGCCTTTAACAACCTTCCCATGTTGTTTGTATTTGGTCCAGAGTTTAGACACAGCTGACTGTGAACAACCAACATCTTTTGCAACATTGCGTGATGATTTACTCTCTTTTAAGAGTTTGATAATCCTCTCCTTTGTTTCAATTGACATCTCTCGTGTTGGAGCCATGATTCATGTCAGTCCACTTGGTGCAACAGCTCTCCAAGGTGTGTTCACTCCTTTTTAGATGCAGACCAACGAGCAGATCTGATATGATGCAGGTGTTAGTTTTGGGGATGAAAATTTACAGGGTGATTCCATAATTTTTACCTCAGAATTGAGTGATTCCATATTTTTTTCCTCTGCTTGGTCTAAAAAAGTAACCGTTACTGACTGCCACAATCTTTTTTTCTTGATTTCTTATAGTGTTTCTTAAAGCCAGAAAGTTGCCATTTGAAATGACTTTAGTTTTGTGTCATGTCTGTGATCTGCTTTTTTTCTACAAAATTAAACAACTGAATGAACATCCTCCGAGGCCGGTGATTCCATAATTTTTGTCAGGGGTTGTAGTCAAATGACTCCAGGAACTTATCCTTTACTAACCTGGACTGTCAGAGGTGAAGCAATCATGAATATCTACAAAACCTCACACCCGGGCATTGCCCAGCTACAGTGCTCACCATAAAATAAAATTACTTTCTATTGAGAATAATCCTTTATTTTCACTGTTTTGTACTCCTGCTCTCTCCTTCTATTGACCCATTTTCCACTTTAGTGGTGGTGTGCAACCTTTTTAATGGCCTAAAAAAAAATTAGATTCCAAAAACAGCTAAAAAAGACATTTAGAAAAATAAATGGAAAAACTGAAAAATGACCACTAATGCAACATATATTTTAAATACCCCACCAGCCTCCTTGGGCACCTCAAAATTCCGGATAAAATTCCTTTGGTCATTCTTGGGTATTTCTTATGCATTTAAAGCAGTTGGAGAACAGCCTGAGGGTTTCTGTTGTGAATGTGTTTGCAAGGATTTCCATTGAAGTCAAAGGAAGCTGCAGTTAACTTAATTGTACCTTTCTGTGTGTTGACTTTTATCGCTTCGATTTAATGCAGCCTGATAGTAATACATTCTTTTGAAGAAGAAGTGTCTGACAGTTAATGTTCATGCCTAAAGCATTTCAAGGCTGTGAACCATGATGGATACCTTCAATGTATTATCCATCTCTGGAAGTCGGTACATAGAGGGTCTGTCTACCTGTGCCTGGGAGCTGTATCATAATGTTAATAATATGACTGATCACCAGAATCACTCCTCAAGAAGATGTGCATACACATGGTTTGAAGTATAAATCTGCAGTTGCTTTAAAGTGGAAGTGAAAAGCAAAGAAAAACAGTGAAACATTGTTGACATGGTGCAAGGTACTCATAATGTTTTGGGGTTTTTTGGTCCTTGTGTCTGTTCATATGTGATCAAAATAACTCCAAGAGTTTAATTCTGATCTCAAGCAAATTTTATCAAATGTCTGAGGGTCAGTCAAGGACAGAGCAATTTGATATTTAGAAAAATCGTTAAAAAGTCAAGGTCACAAGCCAAGGTCAAAAGGACTAATACTTACATAAAGTATAGGTGATACATAAAGTAAAGGTGAAAGTCTATTTTGAAGAATTAAAGATACATATGTTACTATTAAACACTAATATGAAGTCGTATATCACCGTTTCTATTGGTTGCACCTTGGGGCAACTGTTTGTTGTGATTTGGCGCTATACGTATAAGAAAAAAGTTGATTGACTGATTGATTGATTGGTTATATGACTTTTGACCTTGGGTGACCTTGAATGGTCAAACTCTTGTAGAATTGTATTTTCAAGAAATTGGTTATATGTAGACTATAGATAGTGTGACAGCGGTGAGATGCGCAGTAGGAATGACAAGGTGGAGGTGGGATTACACCAAGGATCAGCTCTGAGTCCTTTTTTGTTCGCAATGGTGATGGACAGGTTGACTGATGAGATCAGACGGGAGTCTCCATGGAGTACGATGTTTGCAGATGACGTGATCTGTGTAGTGAGAGTAGAGAGCAAGTTGAGTCTAGCCTGGAGAGGTGGAGATATGCTCTGGAGAGCAGGGGAATGAAAGTCAGTAGGAGCAAGACTGAGTACGTGTGAATGAGAGGGAGCTCAGTGAAACAGTGCGGTTACAAGGAGTAGAAGTGGTGAAAGTAGATGGACAGTGTGGTAGAGAGGTGAAGAAGAGAGTATAGAAGAGAGAATATGAAGTGTTATATCACCTTTCTCTTGGCCACATGACCTTTTGACCTTGGATAACCTTGACTTGTCAACGCATTAAAATATCAATATTGAGGAAACAGTTGAAGATGTAGATATGGTTACTATGAATCATTAACATGACATCATATGCTGCCTTTCCATTGGCCATTTGACCTTTGACCCTGTATGACCATGAAAGGTCATGATTAAGGTCATAACAATTTAACTCGGACATTTTTGGTTCATTGTGGTGTGGAAAAGTTGTGTGTTCCTGAGGATAAAGTGGTGCAGTTTTGAACAAATGTCAAATCCACAATTAATCATGTATGATGATTTCACTCATTCATCTTCAACCGCAGCTCTCAAACCGATTCCAGAAAGGGTCAAGAGGGTGCAGGTTTTCTTTGCAACCACCCACTGCACCAAGTGATGTCACTGATTAACAAGGTTGGGTAGGATTACTTTGAAAGAATACATGTGGATTACATGTATGTATGTACATACATTTGGATTACTTGTAATCTGATTACTTTTGGATTACATTTCAAAGTAATCCTACCCAACCTTGCTGATTAACATCACTTTGAGCAGGTGGAATCTGGACAGGACGTCAGTCTGTCTCAGGGTCATATATAGGTAAACAAACACATTCACACGCACACCTACGGACAATTTAAAGCAGCGGTGTCCAAACTATTCCAGAAAGGGCCAGGGTGCAGGTTTTCTTTGCAGCGACTCAAGCAGGTGATTTCACTGATTAACATCATTTTGAGCAGATGGGATGAGATCATCAGTGAAATCACCTGCTGGAGTCAGCGACTGCAAAGAAAACCTGCACCCACTTGGCCCTTACTTTGGACACCACTGATTTAAAGTTTCCTATCCACTTAACCTGCATGTCTTTGGATGAAGCACCCAGAGAAAACCCACGCTGATGCAGACATGACAAGAACATGCAGACTCCACACAGAAAGGCCACATGGGACTCAACCCCATGAGGCAACAAGCCGCTGTGCTGCCTTTTCATTTAATCACAAATTAATTTGCATGAATATGTTATCAAACATGTAAAGGGCGTTTCTTCTAATTTTATTGATTATTATTATTATTTTCATGATTTTGTAATAATTTAATGAGGTTGAGCTTCTCTTATTTAACGTGGGGAACTTGAGTCGTCTTTTTTTCTTTCTATTAGCCCCACCTAGAACAGCTGTGGAGGATCCCGTGGACCAATCGGTTCGTGGTAATGTTTCAGTGGGGAACCCTGCCTGTGAACCAGAGACAGAGAGAGATGGACGCATGAAGCACCACTGGTTTCCACTCCTGCTTCTCCATCTTCTGATCTTCTCCGCACCAGCGTGGTGGAGCTGCGGAATAGGCGCGTCCAGCATCACGCCCGGTGAGCGCGCAAAGAAACGGCAAAGGTAAGAAAAGACCGAACGAGCGATCACACAGCGCGGGATGAAAAAGGATGCAGATGATTCTTTGCTAAATGTTCACTCACTGTACCCCGTGCGCGCTGCTCTCATGTGGCTTTTGTCTTGGATTGTTTTTTGTTTTTTTTTTCTTTTTCTTTTTTGCGCTGTCGGCGGATCCGTGTGCGGTTCCGCGGCGCTTCCAGATGTGCCAACTTGAGAGAAAAAGAAATAATAATCATTAAAAAAAACTAAAAAAAATCCCCGCATCGAAAACACACACGGGAAACACCCTGTCATCTTGGATATCATGCGTTTTATCAGTGCGTAAATGTTGGATGGCCTTGTGATAAAAGGCGCGTCAATGCGCGTTTCTCCCGCGGTGGGGCTGCAGAAGTATACCGCGTTTACGCTGCAAAGAAAAGAAATGAAAAAAAAAAGGAAAAAACGCTGCACACGTGTCCCCAGCAATCGGGACGCGTGGGACGCGGTGGTTCCTCCGGACCGCCCCGCGCACAGGTGCCGCTGATGCAGAACGACGCGCGTTTGCGTGCGCAAATGATGATGATGATGACCTTCTCCTCCCTGCCAGCATCTGGTTTCATGCCAATTCTCTCGGTTTAGCGCCTCAGTTGGTGCACGAAGAGGATGACTGTGTGCCTGGACCTGCAAGGTGTGTTTTATTGAGAATTACCTCCCCCCCCCCCCCCCCCCAAAAAAAAAAAAAAAAAAAAAAATGGGATTACGGCGCTCTATAATCTGAATGAGTTCATTTCTGCTTCTGGGATTTCAGGCTGTGCGTGAGTGTGAGTTGGTTTCCTGTGTTAAAGTCAATATACCCAGCAGCAGCATTTGCTCGTACAATTCTTCAAATTTAGTAAAATACACAAGGCAATCTTTTTTTCCCTACAACTGCCTACCCTGCAAGCCACCCCCAAAGAAGTTGAATGGACAGATTATCATCTTGATTTTGTGCCAGATTATTCCCAATATACCCTTTTGCATTACAGCACCACAATCTGACAGACACTATTTTGTTGTATTCTCTTGTTTATGTCTATTGGAGGTCTTTTCACATCCAGACGTCCAAAAAAAGGCTTTTCCGGTCATTTTCAGGAAAAATATTCAACTTGGTCAAGTAGACATTTGTATCACTAAAACAAAAATCTAGCCTTAATCTGAGAACCAATGATGGGCAAGTTTATTGTGTGTTAAAACGCACAATAAACTGCCATCTCCAGGTGTTGGAACGTGAAGCAAATGAAAGTCTCACTCTCCCCGACTGGGACACCAGTCTGATGCAGGTTGCTTCCCCAGCCCAGGCTACAGCTGGGTTAGCTAAGATAGTGCAGATGAGGTGTCTAGAGTTGGACTCAGATCTACATATTGGTAGCACAACTGCTTATTCAAGGAGATACATGCTTTGTTCAGTCAGACCAAAGAAGAACTTGGGGTCCTTGAGTAAATTTAAACCCACAATCTGTTCTCTTAGTGCAGCAGATAACTGAAACAATTGTGCAAATGGTGATACAAGCACCAAAGTTGGCACAAATACTCCTTAGACATTACTCTTCTGGAAAAAAGGACTGGTCACTTGAATTTTCAATAGGCGGACACATAGGGGTCAATTGAAAAATTACACAGGGGTCAAAATTAAAAATGCTCAAATAATTTTGAAACTGCACCACATTATTTTTCTGATCGGAAAGATTCCAAAAAGGTATAGTTTGGACTATCTATGACTGAATGATCAGGAGTTATGGGGTAAAAAGAGCAAAAATGGTGACAAAGGTCAGTTTCAGTTTGTACAGGCGTCAGAAGTTAAAGTTCCTTCAATTTTGTAGTAGAGAAGCTTGAATCTTCGACTGGACTGGGTTGCTTGATGCGAGGACGTTTCGCTTCAAATCGCAGAAGCTTCCTCAGCTAAAATTCTTGCTCTGGTAGTCTGACTTGACGTGAATGACTCATTACCATGAACAAAAGACTGACACTGCTTTGACCTGAGTACCCCATTGTAAACAGGGGACAAAGCGTGTCTCAGACCACCTCCCCGGTTAAGGCTGGTGTTCAGCTGTTTCACATAGAATGCCTCCTTGACCCCTCTCTCAAACCATTTCTTCTCTCTGGCTAAGACGTTAACTTTTAACTAAATTTTGGTAAAAAGTGAGGCAAATTATTGGTTGAGCTAATAGGATTAATAAATGGAATAGTTTTGATTGTGTTGAATGTTTGGTCTCCAAAGTAAAGGTCAAGTCCATTGGATTCTATCACATGTGACATATGTTACCGCATAACATGATAACTAAGCATGATACATGGTCCAAACTATTCCTTTTTAAAACCCTGTTACCTCAACTAATAATTTGCATAATTGTTTTTAATCAAAATTGGAGCAACTTTAACTTTTGACCTCTGTACAAACTGACACTGACCTTTGTCACCATTTTTGCTCTTTTTACCCCATAACTCCTGATCATTCAGTCATAGATAGTCCAAACTATACCTTTTTGGAATCTTTCCGCTCAGACAAATAATGTGGTGTAGTTTTCAAAATGATTTGAGCATTTTTAATTTTGACCCCTGTGTAATTTTTCAATTGACCCCTACCTGGCCCCCTATTGAAAATTAAAGCGGCCAGTTGGTTTGTTCAAAAGAGTAATGTCTAAGGAGTATTTGTGCCAACTTTGGTGCTTGTATCACCATTTGCACAAATTTGCTTTAAATATTCTCTTAGCCGCTACATTATCTAGCCTATTCCTTTGAACAGAGGGTTGGACTGCCAATATGTAGACCCAGGTTCCAGTCCTGGACACACTGCCTGTCTGTGTCACTGGACAACACACTTTATCAGTGCTGTCGCAGTGCACCCAGCTGTAAGTGGAAACCATCCCTGGCTGGAGATGTAATCGGAGTCTGATTGGCATCCCATCTGGTAGGATTTGTAGACTGTCATCTGCTTCATGCTGTGGCAACCAGGGAGATGCACCAACATCAATGGACTTGAGAGCCTATACTGGACTTGCGTCTTCTAGAGGTTAAATCAGGCAATTCCCATCCATTTCAATACATACGTTCAGTTGGTGCAACGGAAAACTGTTGTCTAGTTTCTTAGATACAGTTATGGTTGGTTTAACTGGGATCAAAGGTCAAAACAAGCATTTTGGTCATACTCTGGAAAATGGTTAAACAGGAGCAAATTGAAAGTTGGTGTCTGAGTTAATTCAGACTAAAACCTGGTCTTTATCCTCTTTTGTAATTGAGGTACCAAAACTGGTGATTTCATTGGGGTCAACAGTTAAAATGGGTGTTTATGGCCATGCTTGTAGAAACAATGTGAAATTGGATCAAATGGAAACTCGGGGTCTTTGAATCAATGCATGCCCACACACGCTCTTTATCCTCTTATTTTACTGACTCAGCACAAGTAGGCATGTCATTGAGGTCAACACCCCCCCCCCCCCCAAAAAAAAAAAAAAAAAAAATTTCTGTCTTACACTCTCATGTCAACAGATAAACAGGTGTTTCTGGTCATTTTCATTGAAAAATGTTGGATCAAATGGAAATGTGGGGTCTCTGAATCAATGCATGCCCACACCTGGTTGTTATTCTCTTATGTTATTGAGTCAGCACAAGTGGTCATGTCACTGGGGTCATGATTTTTTTTGTGTGTGTTTTGGCACAAGCACCCAGTGTAAAGTTCCCCCCCAAGTTGAATGAACTTGATCGGTGTAAAACACCTGCTGACGTCTATTTTTGTTGTTTCTTTCCTTCCTGCACATCCAGCTCCCAGAAATGTTTCTCAGTCATTTCAGCTGTTCGGAGTGGATTGTGTCAGATGTGTGAATGGTGTGATCGAACCAGCAGGACTTCTTATTAAGTGAGACATAATGCATGTTTTGTCCCTTAAAAGGGACAAAGGAGGTCATTTTGACATTGGCAGTGAAGGAAATAATTTTGTCACATTGAGTAAATGTGAACTCCCTCCACCACACACACACACTTTGTCACTGACGCACTCCGTTATGCCTGTGATGAAAAAGGCAATAAATGCTGGTTATTTTTGCTGAATATCTACAACAAAAGTTGCATTTCTTACACAGCAATTAATGCATTGCAAACAATTATCTGATTGTAAATAAGGCAATATTTAAAATACAACGCACATTTATTTGCTCAATCCCATTAACTTCCAGCACGTGAAACTGTATTTCTCTATTCAGCTGGTTTGAAGAATTCTCTCTGCATCCTAACTCATCAGGAAATGCGTCACATTAAAGAGCCAGCGTTTATTATTCAGCTGCTATTGTGACGTCTAAGTCTCTTTCAGATTTAAACTTAGAGGGAACAAAAGGCTGGAGGGAACATGCAGGAGGTTATGTGTGTATGGTTTTTTTTATTATTATTATTTTACAGTGCGTAGGGGGGTATATTTACTGCCAGGCTTGATTTTGGTGCATCAACACGCATTGCACAAATCCCATTATTTCTTTTCACTGTCGTATAACACGCTGGGTAATGACACTACGTCTTGATGAGCGCATGAAGATTAACTGTGCTCTTGGCTTCTGCACTTTCAGAGGAATAAGAGATGCAGGAAGTGGAGAGAAGCAAGGCCTCGGAAATTGTAAAGAAAAGAGATATTAGATGGATTTGTTCTTTCCATTACTTAAGATAGAAAAGGTTTTTGTTCATAATGAAGTCAGATGCTGGATCTTGTCATCTTTGGCACTCGAACATGTGAGCTCCATTATATACATATGAGCTATTTATGTGCTGTACAAACCCGACGTGACATCACACATAGGTTTTACCATTTTGGCACTTTGCCTAATTACCGGCCAGCCCATAAATGGGTAACAAGGTCGTACACGGGCAAGCTTGACATTGCTTGGGTGGGACAAATGAAACCAGAACTTGTCGCCATCTAAGAATTGACAAACAAGCTAAGGCTAACAGGCTAACTTTGGTTTGGGTGCTTGATTAACATTTATTTATTTATTTTTGCAGTGACTAGCATATTGGTTCAGTAATGACTGCACCACCAGTAGACCTAATGCTACCTGCTTATTCCCATGAGCCAAGCGCTAACCTACAAACTAAATCATACTAAAATTTCCCTCAATGTAAATAATGGAACATTAACATCTGAGTTGGCCCATCAATACAATTAACCACACAGCACCCCATTTCATCTCAGATATTTTTAATAAAATGCTCAGAAAGCACAAAACATGGCTGCTAGCTGCTGTGTTTGTAGCTTAACCAAGCGCTAACCTACAAACTAAATCATATTAAATTTCCCTCAATGTAAATAATGGAACATTAACATCTGAGGTGTCCCATTAATACAATTAACCACACAGCACGCCATTTCATCTCAGATATTTTTAATAAAATGCTCAGAAAGCACAAAACATGGCTGCTAGCTGCTGTGTTTGTAGCTTAACCAAGCGCTAACCTACAAACTAAATCATATTAAATTTCCCTCAATGTAAATAATGGAACATTAACATCTGAGGTGGCCCATTAATACAATTAACCACACAGCACGCCATTTCATCTCAGATATTTTTAATAAAATGCTCAGAAAGCACAAAACATGGCTGCTAGCTGCTGTTTGTAGCTTAGCCAATCGCTAACCTACAAACTAAATCATATTAAATTTCCCTCAATGTAAATAATGGAACATTAACATCTGAGGTGGCCCATTAATACAATTAACCACACAGCATGCCATTTCATCTCAGATATTTTTAATAAAATGCTCAGAAACCACAAAACATTGCTGAGTCCACAGCAGCTAACAGCCACTGCTAGCTGCTGTTTTTGTAGCTTAGCCAAGCGCTAACCTACAAACTAAATCATACTGACACTTCACTCACTGGAAATAATGGAACACTGATATCTGAGATGGTCCATTAATACAATTAACCACACAGCAAGCCATTTCATCTTTTCAATGTTAAAAGAATCAAATATATGCTAAATCCTTGATTGAGATATAATGCAAAATGTACACCAAATGCACTTTTCAATATTAAATTCATCCATCCATCCATCCATCCATTTTCTTCCGCTTTATCCGGAGTCTGGTCGCGGGGGCAGCAGCTCAAGCAAAGCCACCCAGACCTCCCGATCCACACACACCTCCTCCAGCTCCTCCGGGGGAACCCCAAGGCGTTCCCTAGCTAGCCGAGAGATGTAGTCCCTCCAGCGTGTCCTGGGTCTTCCCCGGGGCCTCCTTCCAGTGGGACGTGCCTGGAACACCTCTCCAGCGAGGCGTCCAGGGGGCATCCGGAAAAGATGCCCGAGCCACCTCAACTGACTCCTTTCGACGTGGAGGAGCAGCGGCTTGACTCCGAGCTCCTCCCGAGTGACCGAGCTCCTCACCCTATCTCTAAGGGAGGTCCCAGCCACCCTGCAGAGGAAACTCATCTCAGCCGCTTGTACTCGCGATCTCGTTCTTTCGGTCATGAGCCAAATCTCATGACCATAGGTGAGGATCGGAACGTAGATCGATCAGTAAATCGAGAGCTTTGCCCCCCTACTCAACTCTCTCTTCACCACGACGGTCCGATACAGTGACTGCATCACTGCAGATGCTGCACCGATCCGTCTATCGATCTCACGCTCCATCCGTCCCTCACTCGTGAACAAGACCCCGAGATACTTAAACTCCTCCACTTGAGGCAAGGACACTCCACCGACCTGAAGAGGGCAAAGCACCTTTTTCCGGTCGAGAACCATGGCCTCGGATTTGGAGGTGCTGATTTTCATCCCGGATGCTTCACACTTGGCTGCAAACCGCCCCAGTGCACGCTGAAGGTCCTGATTTGATGAAGCCAACAGAACCACATCGTCCGCAAACAGCAGAGACGAGATTCTGTGATTCCCAAACCAGACCCCCTCTACACCCTGGCTGCACCTAGAAATTCTGTCCATAAAAATAATGAACAGAACCGGTGACAAAGGGCAGCCCTGGCGGAGGCCAACGTGCACTGGAAACAGGTTTGACTTACTACCGGCAATGCGAACCAAGCTCCTGCTGCGGTCGTACAGGGACCGGATAGCCCTTAGCAAAGGACCCCGGACCCTGTACTCCCGGAGCACTCCCCACAGGGTGCGCCGAGGGACACGGTCGAATGCCTTCTCCAGATCCACAAAACACATATGGACTGGTTGGGCAAACTCCCATGAACCCTCGAGCACCCGATGGAGCATGTAGAGCTGGTCCAGTGTGCTGCCACCATGACGAAAACCACACTGCTCCTCCTGAATCCGAGGTTCGACCATCAGTTGAATTCTCCTCTCCAGTACTCTGGAATAGACCTTACCAGGGAGGCTGAGGAGTGTGATCCCCCTATAGTTGGAACACACCCTCCGGTCCCCCTTCTTAAACAGAGGGACCACCACCCCGGTCTGCCAATCCAGAGGCACTGTCCCCGATCGCCACGCGATGTTGCAGAGGCATGTCAGCCAAGACAGCCCCACAACATCCAGAGACTTAAGGTACTCAGGACGGATTTCATCCACCCCAGGAGCCTTGCCACCGAGGAGCTTTCTAACCACCTTGGTGACTTCGGCCTGGGTAATGGATGAGTCCGCCTCCGAGTCCCCAGTCTCTGCTTCCTCTTCGGAAGACATGACGATGGGATTGAGGAGATCCTCAAAGTACTCCTTCCACCGCCCGACAACATCCCCAGTCAGGGTCAACAGCTCCCCACCCGCACCGTAAACAGTGCTGGTGGAGAGCTGCTTCCGCCTCCTGAGGCGTCGGACGGTTTGCCAGACTCTCTTCGAGGCCGACCGATAGTCCTCCTCCATAGCCTCCCCGAACTCCTCCCAGACCCGAGTTTTTGCCTCTGCGACTGCACGGGCTGTGGCACACTTGGCCTGCTGGTACCTGTCAGCTGTCTCTGGGGTCCCACCTACCAACAAAGATAAGTAGGACTCCTTCTTCAGCTTGATGGCATCCCTTACTTCCAGTGTCCACCACCGGGTTCGGGGATTGCCGCCGCGACAGGCACCATAGACCTTGCGACCACGGCTACGAGCAGCCGCATCGACAGTGGAGGTGGAGAACATGGTCCACTCGGACTTCATGTCTTCAACCTCCCCCGGGATCTGGGAGAAGCTCTCCCGGAGGTGGGAGTTGAAGACCTCGCTGACAGAGGGTTCCGCCAGTCGTTCCCAGCAGACCCTCACGATACGTTTGGGCCTGCCAGGTCTTACCGGCTTCCTACCCTCCCAGCGGATCCAACTCACCACCAGGTGGTGATCAGTCGACAGCTCTGCCCCTCTCTTCACTCGAGTGTCCGAGACACGTGGCCGAAGGTCAGATGATACGACTACAAAGTCGGACATCGACCTCCGGCTCAGAGCGTCCTGGTGCCACGTGCACTTATGGACACCCTTGTGCTCGAACATGGTGTTTGGATGGACAAACTGTGACTAGCACAGAAGTCCAACAACTGAACACCACTCGGGTTCAGATCGGGGAGGCCGTGCTTCCCGATCAAACCCCTCCAGGTCTCACTGTCGCCGCCCACGTGGGCGTTGAAATCCCCCAGGAGAACAATGGAGTCCCCAGTCGGAGCACTATCTAGTACCCCTCCCAGGGACTCCAGAAAGGTCGGGTACTCTGCACTGCTGCTCAGCCCGTAGGCCAAGACAATGGTGAGAGACCTGTCCCCGACCCGAAGGCATAGGGACGCGACTCTCTCGTTCACTGGAGTGAACTCCAACACTTGGCAACTGAGCTGGGGAGCAATAAGCAATGCGACCCCAGCTCTCCGCCTCTCCCCGTGGGCGACGCCAGAAAAATGAAGCGTCCAGCCACTCTCCAGGAGTTGGGTACCAGAGCCCAAGCTGTGCGTGGAGGTGAGCCCGACTATCTCTAGTCGGTATCTCTCAACCTCCCGCACAAGCTCAGGCTCCTTCCCCCCTAGTGAGGTGACATTCCACGTCCCAACAGCCAGGGGCTGTGAGCATGGACCGGGCCGCTGGGCCACCCGCCCTCGACCGCCACCCAATCCTCTCTGCACCCGACCCCCATGGCTCCCTCTGCAGGTGGTGAACCCACAGGAGGAGGAGGATATTAAATTCAAATGTCACAAAATCTACAATTTGAATCAGATCTGGATCAAACTTTGTCAGGTGATAGTCCGTGCCAGTCTGCATCTCACTTTCAAATATGAGAGTCATTGGGACACGTTTGATTAAGATATAATGTAAAACATACATAAAATGGGGTTTTCAATGTTAAATTTAAATGGCCACAAAAACTAATCTGGATCAGATCCTGATCAAAATTTGTCAGTTGATAGAGGATACCATCCTACATAGTGTTGTCAAATATGAAAGAAATTTGATGTGTTTTGAGAGAGTTATGAATTTTTGAAAATTCATTCAATGTTAAAAATAGAGATTTTTCCAAGATTTCTCCTAACTTTGACCTTTGACCTTGAAATCTGAATCAGTTTTTGCCTATCAGGATTTGAAACGTCAGTAAAAATTTCGTAATGATACATGAAAAATTGTGGGCCCCAGACTGTTCAGACGAAAACATAACCTCTTCCAACTTGTAAACCAAATGGGCTTTTCACAAAATCCATAATCCGGATCAAACGTTGTCAGGCGATGGTGAGTGACAGTCTGCACCTCACTTTCAAATATGAGAGTGATTGGGGCATGTTTGATTAAGATATAATGTCAAACATACATTACATGGGGTTTTCAATGTTAACCTAAATAGGCACAAAATCTGTAATCTGGATCAGATCCTGATCAAAGTTTGTCAGTTGATAAAGGATACCATCCTACATAATGCTGTCAGATATGAATTTTTGAAAATTCGTTATAGGGATTTTTCTAATTTTGCAATTTTTCCTGACTTTACCCTTTGAGCTAGGAAAATTGAATAATTTCTTGCCTATCAGGATATGAATCCTCAGTAAAAAAAATTCATAACGATATATGAAAAATTGTAGGCTCCAGGCTGTTCACATGGCAGAATTATTGTGCAAAATGCAGTTCTGCAAAAGTCCAATTACTGTGCCACCAAAGTGTAAACAGATGTGCACATATGAGATAATGTATACCTTTACATTTGAATAGCTTAAATTGATGAGGTAGTATTTAAAAGGGGAAAAAAACAAAACAAAAAAAAAAAACACTCCTGCACAATTGTCACAAATGGGGAAACTTGCTTGTTTTGCCCCAGTATATACGCTTTTTTAATTTTCCTGTAAGGCTGGGGATTTTAACATGGGGTTCTATGTGGATTGATTCACTTGTGGAGGCTTCAATTTCCAGTATTGAAGGACGGGGCTTGCCATTTATACAAGCGCTGCACTGACTATAGGTTTTAAATATGAAACTCATAATGTTATAGGGATGCACATTTGTGAACTGTCCAGCAGGTGCCAGTGTTCAGTATATATCAGAAAGATTTTTGACAAAGCATAGTCTATTACATTTGTGCAATGATTGGTTTCTTCTTAGAACTGTGTGTGTGGGAAAAAGTATTTCCTTATGACATCACAAAGACCCCACCCCCGCCACAGTATAATCCAGGAGAAATACATAACTGGATTTGACATGTCTTAGGACCAATTTTATTCACTTTATACATGCTTCCCTTAGGCAGTATTATTAGACAGCATTGCTTAAATTTTCATTGTTACGCAGATGATACCCAGCTTTATCTATCCATGAAGCCAGAGGACACACACCAATTAGCTAAACTGCAGGATTGTCTTACAGACATAAAGACATGGATGACCTGTAATTTCCTGCTTTTAAACTCAGATAAAACTGAAGTTATTGTACTTGGCCCCACAAATCTTAGAAACATGGTGTCTAACCAGATCCTTACTCTGGATGGCATTACCCTGACCTCTAGTAATACTGTGAGAAATCTTGGAGTCATTTTTGATCAGGATATGTCATTCAAAGCGCATATTAAACAAATATGTAGGACTGCTTTTTTGCATTTACGCAATATCTCTAAAATCAGAAAGGTCTTGTCTCAGAGTGATGCTGAAAAACTAATTCATGCATTATTTCCTCTAGGCTGGACTATTGTAATTCATTATTATCAGGTTGTCCTAAAAGTTCCCTAAAAAGCCTTCAGTTAATTCAAAATGCTGCAGCTAGAGTACTGACGGGGACTAGAAGGAGAGAGCATATCTCACCCATATTGGCCTCTCTTCATTGGCTTCCTGTTAATTCTAGAATAGAATTTAAAATTCTTCTTCTTACTTATAAGGTTTTGAATAATCAGGTCCCATCTTATCTTAGGGACCGCGTAGTACCATATCACCCCAATAGAGCGCTTCGCTCTCAGACTGCAGGCTTACTTGTAGTTCCTAGGGTTTGTAAGAGTAGAATGGGAGGCAGAGCCTTCAGCTTTCAGGCTCCCTCTCCTGTGGAACCAGCTCCCAATTCAGATCAGGGAGACAGACACCCTCTCTACTTTTAAGATTAGGCTTAAAACTTTCCTTTTTGCTAAAGCTTATAGTTAGGGCTGGATCAGGTGACCCTGAACCATCCCTTAGTTATGCTGCTATAGACGTAGACTGCTGGGGGGTTCCCATGATGCACTGTTTCTTTCTTCTTTTTGCTCTGTATGCACCACTCTGCATTTAATCATTAGTGATTGATCTCTGCTCCCCTCCACAGCATGTCTTTTTCCTGGTTCTCTCCCTCAGCCCCAACCAGTCCCAGCAGAAGACTGCCCCTCCCTGAGCCTGGTTCTGCTGGAGGTTTTCTTCCTGTTAAAAGGGAGTTTTCCTTCCCACTGTAGCCAAGTGCTTGCTCACAGGGGGTCGTTTTGACCGTTGGGGTTTTACATAATTATTGTATGGCCTTGCCTTACAATATAAAGCGCCTTGGGGCAACTGTTTGTTGTGATTTGGCGCTATATAAAAAAATTGATTGTTATTGTTGTTGTTACTCAATAACATTTTAAATGTTTTCTGCCATTTTCCAGACAAATATGATTTGATTCATTAAAAAAGCTCAGTCAACATTAACAATGTTATAATAGTTGGTGACTTGATGTAACAGACTGAGTAATACCTTGGGTCTTTGTGAAGTATCTCTAAAATGCTGCATAATGCATACCACCGCTTTTTGCAATATTTCATTTTCGAGTGATGGATTTCAGATTCCACTGTCATAAGCTGTTGGTAATTGTTGCATCCTTTTGCTCCAATCCACTTTGGTGTCATCTCTTCAGCGTGGCCACGCTGCGTGCTGTAACATCGCCATTGTGCGAGATGCCAGCGTGCTTTCGTGTGGCGAAGTGAAAGGGCTTGGAGTGTTTTTATATACAGTTTGAGCTGCATCTGAAGCTGAGCACTAAGTGAAAATTTCAACCTCGGAGACAGAGGAGTCCGTGTTATTTGGAAGAAAAGCTCTCCGTGTTGATATAGTGCATTAATTTCAAACCTATGAGGGCAATTTGGGGAAGTAATGGACAGCTATTAGGACTCACACAGAGAGCATCTTTCCATACTCAGTTCTCTCCTCGTGCTTTTTGCTGCCTGTTTATCCCCTTCTGGTCTTATAAAACTGCTCCAAGCACCACAAAGAGGCAATTTTGCATGCTGCATATCAATAAAGATTTGTAGGTTTTGTGCATGCACGATATGCATGTTTTGTCACCTGTGTGTTTTATGGTGGTTTAAGATCAATGCGTAGCTCTCGTTAAGCTGTCAACGTTTGTCAAAATGTACCAGTGGATTGTGTCATTAAATCCTTTATGGCAACTAGATTTACAAGAACGCGCACGGCAATAATGGTGGTATTTGTACAGTAAACCACGCTTTGAGAAGATGAAAGTCATTTTGATGGTTTAGAGAGGGAATGGAGCAATAGGAGGTATGGGTGTGGTTATCTGCTGCAGTTAACAGGATGATTTTTGTTACAGGAATCTCATGTCATTTTGTAATATTATGTTATGTTAAATCAATGGGCCTGTAATATTTTATGCATAGTGTTATGTTTGTCACGGACATGAACAAACTAAGCTTTTCAGCATCTCACCATGTCTTTTAGGTCCTCCAGACTTTTTTCAGTCAACGCTTTTGGGGAGCATTAGCATGGTTAAAAACCTTCAGCCAAATCCCAGCATCTGCAGCCCTCTTAACCCCCCACCATTTTAAGCATTTTTCTTTATTTGCATCTCACATGCCTGAAAAGTCTTCACCATCTCATGTACATCTTTCAGACTTTATTTTCAGTAAATGCTTCTGGGGAGCATTAGCATGGCTAAAAAAGTCATGCAATTTACCCACCAAATAGTCATTGGCTGACGCCATGTGCTGTCAAGGTGCGCGCCGCCTCTCACTTTTAAGTGTCAGCTCAACATTTAGCATTTCCTGTTTCATTGTCAACTAAATTCCCGAGAGATCTCCTCTATTAATGTGAGAGCTCCTCTTTCTCTTTTTAAATTTCTTTTCTTTTTTTTAATTAAGACAAACAAAAAGTTACACAAAAACCTCACAGAGGATAAACATAGCAGTGCAAAAACAACATAATGAAAAACAGGTTAATATCTTCTGCTGTAGCTCAAGAAAGTGTTTAGCATTTGACATTTCCTGTTTCACTGTGGACTCAAAATTTGGCACTTCCTGTTTGTGTCAACTTGCCACTGAATTCCCACAAGATCCCATGAGATCTCCTCTGTTGTCGATCCAGGAAGTGTTCAGCGTTTGACATTTTTTGTTTTCACTGTGGACTCCAAATTTGGCACTTCCTGTTTGTGACACAGTGTACCATGAGTGAGGCTTCACGCCGCCGTGCGTCGCTTCACTCGTATGACCTTCCAGCTAATATTATCACAGGTTACTTGCTGGTGTTACTTGAGTTATTAGCAAATGTAAAACAGTAGTCATTTAAAATCCTCGCTGTCTTGTCGCTGTACCGACCAATCGATAAGGACTTTAAGCTTGGGGTTGTGAGGAAATCGGTCTGTGATTCTGCCACAGATGCAGCTGTAAATATGATGGTCAAACCGGGCTGTAGTTTTGCTATTTTACAAGAGAAAGTTTTATCAAAATACGTCTTGCATATTGATGAAAAACCTTGCAAACATAGATACTACAGCACATTCAACACTTTAATTCAATCACGTACGAGGGCTGTCAATAAAGTACGAGGTCTATTAGAAAAGTATCAGACCTTATTATTTTTTTCAAAAACCATATGGATTTGAATCACGTGTGATTACATCAGACATGCTTAAACCCTCGTGGGCATGCGAGAGTTTTTTCACGCCTGTCGGTTACGTCATTCGCCTGTGGGCAGTCTTTGAGTGAGGAGTCGTCCACCCACTCGTCGATTTTTTTCATTGTTTAGGAATGGCTCAGAGACTGTTGCTTTGTTTTGATAAAAAATTTTTCAAACTGTAAGGCACAACTGAGTGGACACCATTCAATAAATTCAGCTGGTTTTTGGTAAAAATTTTAACGGCTGATGAGAGATTTTGGTCTGGTAGTGTCGCTTTAAGGACGGTCCACGGCGCCTGATGGCGATCTGCGCTTCGAGGCGGCAGCGTCTCGCCGTTTCAAGTTGAAAACTTCCACATTTCAGGCTCTGTTGACGCAGTACGTCGTCAGAGAACAGAGAACTTTCAGAAGAAGTCGGCATGAGGAGTTTATTCGGACATTCCATTGTTAACGGTCATTTTGTAATGAAAGAACGTGTGGGCAGAGTCGCATGTCGGGCTGGACCCGACCGCGGGGGGGGTCGCGGCAGGAAAAACACCTCCGTTGGAAATCTTAACGGGCAAGTTGGAAACATGCCCAGCTGTTAACAATTTCTCAGTTACTCACTTGTTGAAAGCCATAAAAGCCGCCTGAATTCTACAAATGGTTTCAACACGGAGGTGTTTTTCCTGTCGCGGCGCACACAGATTTGCCGAGTCATCACGGAAGGGAACGACTCGGCGAATTTGCGCGTACGTCTTTCATTAAAAAATGTCCTTAACAGTGGAATGTCTGCATAAAGTCCTCATGCCGGCCTCTTCTGAATCTTCTCTGTTCTCTCACAATGTCCTGGGTGAATTAAGCCTTAAATTAGGATGATTTCAGCTCGAAACAGGCGGACGACAGCGCCTGGAAGCGCTGCAGGACGTCCCGCTCCGTGGGAAGTCCTTACACCGACAGAAACACCCCATAATCTCTCATCAGCCGTTAAACTTTTCACAGAAAACCAGCTTAATTTCTCGAATAGTGTCCACTCGGATATTCCTCACAGGTCCAGAAAAATTTTTGATAAAGCAACGCGCGCCGTCTCGAGCAGCGTGTGAAACAAAGGAATTCAGCCGAGAGGGCGGGACCACATCTCACTCAAGGCCTGCCCACAGGGAAATGACGTCACCGACACGCGTGAAAAAACTCACGCATGCGCACGAGGGTTCAAGCATGATTGGTGTAATCGCATGTCATTCAAATCCATATAGTTAAAAAAAAAAATAAAAGGGTCGGTTTATTATCTAAGAGACCTCGTATAGGTCCTTTTTATTTTTTTCAAAAACTATATGGATTTCATTCATATGTTTTACGTCAGACATGCTTGAACCCTCGTGCGCATGCGTGAGTTTTTCCATGCCTGTCGGTGACGTCATTCGCCTGTGAGCACTCCTTGTGGGAGGAGTCGTCCAGCCCCTCGTCGGAATTCCTTTGTCTGAGAAGTTTGCTGAGAGACTGGCGCTTTGTTGATCAAAATTTTTTCTAAACCTGTGAGACACATCGAAGTGGACATGGTTCGAAAAATTAAGCTGGTTTTCAGTGAAAATTTTAACGGCTGATGAGAGATTCTGAGGTGATTCTGTCGCTTTAAGGACTTTTCACGGTGCGAGACGTCGCGCAGCGCTCTCAGGCGGCGTCATCAGCCTGTTTCAAGCTTAAAACTTCCACATTTCAGGCTCTGTTGATCCAGGACGTCGTGAGAGAACAGAGAAGTTTCAGAAGAAGTCGGTTTCAGCATTTTATCCGGATATTCCACTGTTAAAGCAGATTTTTTTAATGAAAGACGTGCGGGCGGATTGCAGCGTCGGCTCGCAGCCGCCGCGACGCTCCGTCACAGGAAAAACACCTCTGCTGGAAGCCTAAGGACAAGTTGGAACATGTCCAGCTGTTAAACAATTTCTCATATACTCACTCCACTGAAAGCCATCAAAAGCCGCCTGGATTTTACAAATGGTTATCAACACGGAGGTGTTTTTCCTGTGCCGCCGCACCGCGTCGGCTGCGTCCCGACGCGCGGACCCGTCCGCAAGTCTTTCATTAAAAAATCTCCTTTACAGTGGAATATCCGGATAAAATGCTGAAACCGACTTCTTCTGAAACGTCTCTGTTCTCTCACGTCGTCCTGGATCAATAGAGCCTGAAATGTGGAGGTTTTAAGCTTGAAACAGGCTGATGACGCTGCCTGAGAGCGCTGCGCGACGTCTCGCACCGTGAAAAGTCCTTAAAGCGACAGAATCACCTCAAAATCTCTTATCAGCTGTTAAAATTTTCACTGAAAACCAGCTTAATTTTTCGAACCATGTCCACTTCGATGTGTCTCACAGGTTTAGAAAAAATTTTGATCAAACAAAGCGCCAGTCTCTCAGCAACTTCTCAGACAAAGGAATTCCGACGAGGGGCTGAACGACTCCTCCCACAAGGAGTGCTCACAGGCGAATGACGTCACCGACAGGCGTGGAAAAAACTCACGCATGCGCACGAGGGTTCAAGCATGTCTGACGTAAAAACATATGAATGAAATCCATATAGTTTTTTAAAAAAATAAAAAGGACCTATACTTTACGGACAGCCCTCGTATGTTGCAAATTTACACAACACATGCAAAACATAGACATGTTACAAATTGCAAGAACTAACACAAAAACAGGCTTCTGCCCGGAGACCTTTTACTGACTTCTACTGTTCAGTGCATTGCAAATGAATGTATAAAATGTGAAAATATAGCTAACTATTGAGTAAAAAAATCATCATTCAAGTAAGTCAACGAACATGCAGAGCTTTGTCATAGAGATAAAGATAATAAAGTACAGCAACGCTCTGAACAGTCAAGTCCAACATGCAAAAACCTCTGTGTTGTTCATGCTTCCATTGTGTTGTGGATATTTGCAGTGCATCTGTTTTTCTGTGCATTGTGAGAATCTGCTGCAGGCAAGCCGACAAATTAAATTCTTGCATATGCTGTAGGTTTTATTTGTGTCCTCTGTTTTTGCAAGATGTTTTTGATGCCGCTACTTGTTGAATTAATACGGTTTTTGTATTAATTTCCAAAGGTCAAAGCCAAACTATGGGTGCATACAACGTAATCTGTAAATAATTTAGAAATGAATGAAAATTCATCGAAGCGTGATATTCATTGTTTTTATGGTGACAGAGTTCAGAAGTGGTCTACCTGGTAAATCATGCAAACAAATGAGGTTCAACCTTGTTACATGGTAATATAATTGTACCTTATGTTTTAACACAACTTTTATATCCAAATGTGATTAAAAAAAAAAAGCCGAAAACTGAATGCACACGTCATACTAAATATGTGAATGTCCTGTTCGCTTTTGTTTAAAGACTGTTACATACGAGGGCTGTCAATAAAGTAACGGTCCTTTTATTTTTTTCAAAAACTATCTGGATTTCATTCATATGTTTTTTACGTCAGACATGCTTGAACCCTCGTGCGCATGCGTGAGTTTTTCCACGCCTGTCGGTGACGTCATTCGCCTGTGAGCACTCTTTGTGGGAGGAGTCGTCCAGCCCCTCGTCGGAATTCCTTGTCTGAGAGTTGCTGAGAGACTGGCGCTTTGTTTGATCAAAATTTTTTCTAAACCTGTGAGACACATCGAAGTGGACACGGTTTGAAAAATTAAAACTGGTTTCAGTGAAAATTTTAACGGCTGATGAGAGATTTTGAGGTGATTCTGTCGCTTTAAGGACTTTTCACGGTGCGAGACGTCGTGCAGCGCTCTCAGGCAGCGTCATCAGCTGTTTCAAGCTGAAAACCTCCACATTTCAGGCTCTATTGATCCAGGACGTCGTGAGGAGAACAGATAAGTTTCAGAAGAAGTCGGTTTCAGCATTTTATCCGGATATTCCACTGTTAAAGGAGATTTTTTTAATGAAAGACGTGCGGACGGATCCGCGCGTCAGGACGCAGCCGACGCAGTGCGGCGGCACAGGAAAAACACCTCCGTGTTAATAACCATTTGTAAAATCCAGGCGGCTTTTGATGGCTTTCAGTGGAGTGAGTATATGAGAAATTGTTTAACAGGCAGGACATGTTCCAACTTGTCCTTAAGGCTTTCAACAGAGGTGTTTTTCCTGTGGCGGAGCGTCGCGGCAGCTGCGTCCCGACGCGCGGACCCGTCCGCATGTCTTTCATTAAAAAAATCTCCTTTAACAGTGGAATATCCGGATAAAATGCTGAAACCGACTTCTTCTGAAACTTCTCTGTTCTCTCACGACGTCCTGGATCAATAGAACCTGAAATGTGGAGGTTTTCAGCTTGAACAGGCTGACGACGCCGCCTGAGAGCGCTGCGCGACGTCTCGCACCGTGGGAAGTCCTTAAAGCGACAGTGTCACCTCAAAATCTCTCATCAGCCGTTAAAATTTTCACTGAAAACCAGCTTAATTTTTCGAACCGTGTCCACTTCGATGTGTCTCACAGGTTTAGAAAAAATTTTGATCAAACAACGCGCCAGTCTCTCAGCAACTTCTCAGACAAAGGAATTCCGACGAAGGGCTGGACGACTCCTCCCACAAGGAGTGCTCACAGGCGAATGACGTCACCGACAGGCGTGGAAAAACTCACGCATGCGCACGAGGGTTCAAGCATGTCTGACGTAAAAACATATGAATGAAATCCATATAGTTTTTGAAAAAAATAAAAAGGACAGTAACTTTATTGACAGCCCTCGTATGTAAGATTATTTTAAATAGACCTGTTTCAGACATAAAATTTGTTTGGTGTAACAGAGTTGGCATTTGTTCAACTCTCGTGCGAGTTTAACTCTCTGGGGCCGACGCCGTCGTATACGACGGCTAAGACCGAGCTTTACTAAATTATAAATAACTTTTTAATGATATGAGATAGAACTTACTTTTTTTTGCTGAAAAGTGAACTACACAGACTTTCGAGCCAGCCATCGGCCATCTTTGTACTCCTCATAAAAGCTGTGTGATGACGTGCGCAATGTGAGTGTCCAATCGGAATTGGTTCACCATCACATGGTTTTCCAGAATCCAATTGTAGGGCAGATTTACCTCACTTGAAAAACCAAAGATTGTTTTCAGGAGTGATGTGTTACTAGTTGGCCCATTTGAATAGCCCCCTGGGTGCTCCAATGAGTACATACTATTGGACGCCCTGCACCATTATGCACAGCGATCAGTGGGAGCAGACGGAGAGCCTCTGATGACAATTTCACGTGCTCAAACAAAGAGTGTGTAACTATCATGATTGCTCCACTAGTTTGCATGTGAATGTTACTAGATAACTGTTGCTTTCTCAGCGTAAAGCACTGTTTACTATATCAATGGAGCGAGGGGGAAGGCTGCTCCTCAGACTGTAAGGGCCAAAGTGTGAATGAAAGCTGCTTTAGGAGCAACACAGAACACTCCAGTAGAAGTAGAAGTTTGTGATGTAACCTTTGTGTAATAGCAGACAGAAATTGCTTTGAGATGAAGACAAAAAAAAAAAAACCTGCATAGACCATTTTTATATATATTGTTCAAAATTGCATTTGGTTTGTTTGTGAAACTTTTTGTTGTACAGTCTTTCACACAAGACCTCAAATTACCTTATAAAGTGTCAAAACAGTTCTTTATTATAGTTGCTGTGTGTTTTGAATAAATGTGTGTGGAAAATTATTGCCGCTTTACTTTTTCCTTTCTTATTTCTGATTGTAAACCTTTATTACACTATAAACACAACAAAAGCATATATTATGAAAGCACAGGTTATTGCAAAAAACATGAATCTGGGCTGCATTGAAAATGTGCTGGAAATGTTGAGCATCAACCTTGGTTCCACATTGAAGATTTAAAGGGGGCCATGTGACACTCACCATAACCCAGGAAACTGCATCCAAAGTTGTGTAGAAACAGGATTCACGGGAAATCGACAGTTTAAAATCAACCAAGGAATATCAGTCGTTTGCTTGGTTCTCCAAGTCAAAATTTACTTTAATATGCTAGTTTGAGGAGAAATACCCCTGTGTTGTATTAGTCCCGCATTGTTTAAAAACCTACTTAAAAAAGACTCCTTTGCTTTTTCCAGCTGCCAACAGGAAATGACTTTCTATCCCTCTCTGGAATTAGTAGCGTTGATATTAACATGAATCATCTGTGATGCTGCTTCGTCTGAGATAATTAACATCCATCTACAGCAGCTGTTAAAACAGAAGTGATATTCAACAAAACACTTTAGTGCCATCAAAAGTTCTGTCAGCAGTGACAGTAGGGCAAAGAGTCTCGTCTGTTGTGTGAAACTGCTCAAAATTCCACAGCGAGAATCAAAATATTTCTTTGAGGACCCACTCAGCATTCATGCACGGTGTTACATATGCCATTAAAATAATGTCGTTGATGTTATGATCACCATTTGGAGGTACTTAAGCAGGTTCCATAAAAAGTGAATGAGTAAAAATGATAGTCAGTACGGTCATTTAATATTCCCATAGGCATCAGAAGGCGTGATGGCGCTTCTAAATATGCTAAACAGCTCATTGACATTTTGTAAGTGTGAAGGCAGTAAGAAGAGCAAAGGGATGTTCCAGGTGCCCATTGCTATGAACAACCTCAACTATGGACACGGGCACTGCCGTACAGTAGACGATCCCTCAGTATTAGACAGTTGCCACACTCCAAACACAAGTCCCTTGGTACTCTTCTGTGCTTTTGTCTTTTCAGAGACGATGGCTCCAAAAGCCTTTACCTCATCCCTTTCTGTAACGCAGGCTGCTCTTTGATGGAAGGCAACTGCAGTGTTACCTCCATGGAATACAAAAACAAAAGATGTTTTTTCAGTGTCTGGGCTTGCAGTTGTCCTGGATCAAGACTTAAAATAAGGATTTGAAAGACTTCTTGGTCTCTGCAATCAGAATGTATGCAGTCAAAAGTATCAACTTGTCTCCATGGTGATATTCATGTCTCTGGATCCTCACCCTTTAGATCGAAAGAGCCCTGGGAAGAGTTTATGGAGTCATGAGGTCAATGGGATGGAAGGTGTTTTCCCATGCCAATTCCTTTGCAGGGTACGTCCTGTCGTACAATATATATGAGGCTTGGACATTAACTAGTGACCTGAAGCGATGATTGGATGTTTCAATCCAATCCACTTTATTTATAAAGCACATTTAAACAGACTCGAGTCTCCAAAGTGCTGCACAGCAAAAGCATAGACACGCAAAATAGTAATAATAACAATAATAACAGTAAAATAGATAAGATAAAATAATAAAGAAATAAAACCATGATAAAACAATACATTTCAATAAAATAAAAATAAAATAAGACACAAGGACCGTACAACTCACACGGTGTTAAAAGCCAAGGAATTAAAGTGGGCCTTAAGACAGGACTTAAAACACTCCACAGTGGGAGCAGATCGGACGTGTAGGGGCAGAGCGTTCCAGAGTCTGGGGCCGACCACAGAGAAGGCTCTGTCCCCTCGAGTTTTAAGTCTCGTCCTAGGCACCATGAGCTGGGACTGGCCCTCGGACCTCAGAGCTCGTGCTGGAGTGTAAACCTGGAGGCAGTTGATGATATATTGCGGGGCCAGTCCATTCAGAGCTTTAAAAACAAACAAAAGTATCTTAAAATCAATTCTGAAATGTACAGGGAGCCAGTGCAGAGAAGCCAAAATTGGGGTAATGTGCTCACGCTTTCTGGCCCCTGTTAAAAGTTGAGCCGCTGAATTCTGGACTAACTGCAGTCGGGAAAGTGCGTTATGGCTAATTCCGGAATAAAGTGCATTGCAGTAGTCTAACGAGAAGAAATAAAAGCATGCATGACTTGTTCAAACAAATAAAAGGGAATAAAAGGCTTCACTTTCGATAAAAGACGAAGGTTAAAAAAGTTCGACTTTTAAAACCGCATTAACCTGTTTATCAAGTTTAAGTGACATTGGGACGCACAAAACTTTGGAGAGGTCCCAAGTCAAAGCTTGGGAGTGGGGGGATTGCCAAACAGATTATTTCAGTTTTTCCCTCATTAAGTTTTAAATAATTCTGTGCTAACCAAGCCTTGACATCACCAAGACAGTCAAGAAGGGGTGTCAGGGGGCAGTGGTTATTTTTGAGAATCGGCATGTAAATTTGGCAGTCATCAGCATAAAATGGTATGACATGCCATGTTTTCTAAATATCTCCCCGAGTGGGAGGAGATACAGAGCAAAAAGAATTGGGCCTAAGATAGAACCCTGGGGGACACCGCACTGCAGGGGAGCAGAAGAGGAGCAGGAGTCCCCCAGCCTCACGGAGAAGGACCTCCCACTCAAGTAAGACTCAAACCACTTCAAAGCAATCCCCCTGACACCCACACAGGTTTCCAAGCGAGATAAGAGAGTTGCATGGTCCACTGTGTCAAAAGCAGCAGTCAGGTCTAAAAGCACTAAAATAGCAGAGCTTCCCACATCAGCTATTAAAAACAGGTCATTAAAAACCTTAAGAAGTGCAGACTCTGTACTGTGAAATGTTTTGTAACCCGACTGAAACGGGTCTAAAATGCCATGTGCATCTAAAAACGGTTGAAATTGAGCCAGCACGCATTTCACCAAGATCTTGGAAACTAAAGGAAGCTTAGAAATGGGCCGATAATTTGCTAAAGTCACAGGGTCAAGGCCAGGCTTCTTAATCAGAGGCTCAACAACAGCATTTTTACAAAAAATGGGGACAGTGCCAGAGACCAGACTACTGTTTATTACCTCGCTCACAAAGGTGCCAATGGTGCCCCAGACCTCTTTAAAAAAGCGAGGAGGAACTGGGTCTGTAGGACTAGTAGAGGCTTTGAGTTTACTTACAATCCCAGTAAGAACAGCAAGTGGCACAGGCTCAAACTGGCTAAATGCTGCCGTATATGCGTTAGCCCCTGGGCCACAAGGTGAAGAGGGCGAAATATTGGTCCTTATCGCAGCAACCTTATCATTAAAAAAGGAGAGAAATCTCTTACAGGTTTCATTGGTTATTTCCAATGCAGTGGAAGAATTAGGATTAAAAATAGAGTTCACAGTTTTAAAAAGAACACGGGGTTTGTTAACACTGTTGGCGATTAAGTCAGATAAATATTTTGTTTTCTCTGCTTTAACCACACATTGATAGTTCCTCCAGTTATCTTTAAGAACCTGGTAAAAAACTTCCACGTGGTTCTTTTTCCATCTCCGCTCCACCCTCCGACACTCACGCCGAGCTGCACGCGTAATGTCATTTAGCCAGGGCTCCTGCCTGGACTTTGGGCGCATGATTTTAAGAGGAGCTACGCTGTCCAGCACATCAGAGCAGATGGAAACAAAAGAGTTCATCAGGTGCTCCGTGTTCATGTTTATAGATGGACAAGGGTTTAAAAGACTACACGCTGCAGCGGTAAAGAGAGAGCTAAAGTGGTATGTTTGCTACCACAAACAGATGTTTGTGGTAGCACGTTTCCTCTACACTCAAAAAAATGGCTGTTTAGATGAACTCAGTTCAATTATGTGCAGGATTTCCATCAAATAAATATATGTAGCCCCAACTCAAAGTGCATCCATAAAAGATAGTTGGGGCTACATATATTTATTAGATGGAATCCAATGAGTCAGTTTTTTGAGTGTATCACACAAACAAATGACTCGTTGGATGAACTCAATTCAAGTATGTGCAGAATTTCCATCTAATAAATATATGTAGCCCCAACTCAAAGTGCATCCATAAAAGATAGTTGGGGCTACATATATTTATTAGATGGAAATTCTGCAAATACTTGAATTGAGTTCACCCAATGCATCAATTTTTTAAGTGTAAGGATTTAATTTATTTTATTTGTATAGCATCAAATCACAACAACGCTGCTTCCTGGCGCATCACACAAGTAAAGTCTAACCTTACCAACAACCTTCAGTGGTAGGCACAGTTCTGCTAAGCTGCTAACCATTAATTAACGAGTCTAACTTTTTTGTTGGCGGATTAGCTTTTCAGCTAACTTCAAAAACCATCAGTGGACCAGTTAGCTTCTGCTAAATTTAGTTCTGCTCATTTAGTCCGCTAACATTTTTTTACATAGTTAGTAAGGGTGAAATACATTTGTAAACCCTAAAATCATACAAGTGGGTTCCAATCTGCTACGTATTTTGCAGTAGTCAGACAGCTGAGAGGAGATGAGCTCAACTCTACTCCGGCGGAAGAGTCCTGGCTACTAAGTGACCACAAAAAAGGCATTATCCTTCACAACATACAGTGGTCTAGCCATGAGGCAACATCTTGAAAAGAAAAGCAGGTTTGACTTATGGTTTTGATTTATAAATCAAATTAATCTGGATAGAATAACTACATTGTCAACTCTGTCTGTTCAGTCTTTCTTATTTCTGATTCAGCTCGACCTGAATCACAACTTAACAGACTTTTCAGTGTTGCAAATGCCTTTTTTTCCTTTTTTTTTTTAACAAATGAAAGAGATATATTTCACAGAAGCACATTTATTTGTAAACACCAGCACACATGTGACAGTAACTTGTGTTGGTTTTTACATAAAATTAATGATCAACCAATCAGTGTGACCTGAGTCTCAGTTTACCCATAATCCCTTTGCGCATCTGTGTGTTAATGTTCAAAACCTCACAATTACTGCATTATTTTAAAATTAAAAGATATGTTATATTTTCACTTTGAATGATAGAGTTGACATTAATGTAGTTATTCTATCCAGATTAATTTGATTTATAAATCAAAACCATAAGTGAAACTTGCTTTCCTTTTCAAGACATCTGCCTCACGGCTGGACCGCTGTATGCTGTGAAGGATAATGACTCTTCCCAATAGCAGTGGGCAGGGCGCACAAATACAGAAGTGCTGACTCATTGGTTGTGTTTGGGTTTGTGATCATCTTTGATTCTGGCAGAAGAGATGGTGGTGTTTAAACTCCAAATTGGCTTGTCGGTAGCTGAGAGTGTACCGGAGACAATACTGAAAATTAGCGGTTAGCCGTAGCTTCCGATACATTTTTTTTAGTGGTTTAGCATTATAAAAGTTAACTTTTCAATTAGCAGTTATCAAAGCTAACTTTTTGGTTAGCTGTGCTCACCACTGCTAACCCTTAGAGCAAGCACACAGGCAACAGTGGTAAGGGAAAAACTGCCTTTGGTGATAATGAGGAAGAAACCTTAAACAGACCAAACTCAGAGGGGTGACCCACTACTTAGGCCATTCTAACAGTTACAAGGTCTTTACCGATTGTACGAGAATTTCTCAACAAACAAGAAACAGAAAGCAAAAACAGAAGAGTAACAACAGCTCAAAAAAAAACCTCTCACATTCCTCCTCAAAATATTATCTTTGGAAAATCTGTCCACCTAATAAGCAACATTTGTCTTGTGACTACATCCTTGCAAATGACACATTTTAACCATTCCAGACTATAAAAAATTTAGTTTTTTTTTTTTCCCTTATTCATTTCAAAAGAGTCTCGAGAGGTGTAACCTGAGATGATGTCAGCAAAGATCATATTCCTCCCAGTTTGACATTTCTGAGCGTTTAGGTGAAATCAGGCTAATTTCCACACGTGTGACTTAATTTCTCAGGCAGCAAAAACAAAATGAAATACATTAATATTTTCTGCATTCTTTATTTCTTTATAATAGTCATGTTGGGAAAGTGTAGGAACACGGACCCACAACAGGGGGCGCAAATGAACGGACAATGGAGAAAGTCAAATCACAAAGTTTTACTGTTGTGAACTCACACAACAAACACAACAGATTACAAATACAGCAGTAACCGAATTCCAAAGGTGTCGTGTGGGCAGGCTCGACGATAGGAGACGTCTGTCCGAGTCGAACCGGAACCACCCGATTTCCTCTGCCACCGAACCCCGGGGATACTGGAGCCGCCAAGTCCCGAACCCCAGGTGGCCACTGCCTCCGCTCGTCGGATCCGGTACTGCTGGCAAGGAACAGAAACAGTCAGGTGTGGGTGCGGCTGCACCCAGCAACACACAGGGTGGAAACACCACCTCTACCTCTTCTCAAAAACAACACTGAAGGATTGGAAGGTGAGTACTTATCTAGTCACGTCCAACACTGTCTTCAGCTGACCTTAAGCACAAGCAAAAAGTATTAACTCTTAGAATAGAGTAACTGGCTGAGTTCGTTACCTCCTTGGTAGAGCGATATCTCGGCAATGAGGTAGAGATGCCGTCCTGCTGATATACCTCCCTGTTGATGGATATCAGCTGTCTCGTCTCAGGTGATGGGTGACAGCTGTCACCCTGGCTGCTCCTGTGAGGCGGCAGCGCCCTCTGGTGCCTGGAGCCCGCACTCCAGACAGGGCGCCCTCTGGTGGTGGTGGGCCAGCAGTACCTCCTCTTCAGCGGCCCACACAACAAGTCAGCTCATTTGACATTTTATGTACTAGTGATACACACTTTAATGATGACAGTTTTTGTGCATTCATCCAAAAGGTTTTCTCTCTCTCTCTGTCTCTCTCTCTCACTTGGCAGCCCAGTAGGATTTGGCATCCAGACAACTATTAGTAAAATCATGATGAAGCTTTTTGGGCTAATCCAGATTTGGAGATTTGAGGACGCCACACTCGTATGGATGCTTGCACTCTTTATCGCTCATGTCCATCATTGCTAAAATTCACTCTCCCTTACTAATGACGTAACAATTTAAATAGATACCTTTCCTCGTGAATGAACAGTGTTTTTCACTGTCCAATATCAGTCCACCCAACCTCATAATCACTGCTAATAGCTCATAATCTACCTACTCAGCTTCCAACATCATCAACATACTGAACCCGTATCATCTTGGCTATGCAACTTATAACGGAGCTTTTAGTCAAGTGCCGAGGTTAAAGAGGCTGTAAGGTATCTAGGTGGTAAAAGTTTGTAGTGGGGTGGCATAGCAAAAGAATTGTTAATTTTGTTAATAAAGCATGGAATTTGGCACATATATTCTAAATTAACTGTTTATTTTCAGATATGGAGCCATCCTGGAGCTGACCTCTAATGAGCTACAGGGGTCAATAAAGAATTACACAAGGGTCAAAATTTAAAAATGCTCCAATCATGTTAAACTATGCCACCTTATTTGTCTGATCAGAACGATTCTAAAAAGGTATAGTTTGGACTATCTATGACTGAATGTTCTGGAGTTATGGGGTAAAAATGTCAAAAATGGTGACAGTTTCAGTTTGTACAGGGGTCAAAAGTTAAAGTTGCTCCAATTTTGGTAAAAAGTGATGCAAATTATTGGTTGAAATAAAAAGGATGAATAAATGGAATAGTTTTGTCGGTGTTGAACGTTTGATCTCCAAGGTAAATGTCAAACAAGGTCAACGCCCATTGGATTGTAACGTATGTTACCCTGTAACATGATAACTAAGCATGGAATGGTGCAAATTATTCCTTTTTAAAATCCTATTAACTCAACCAATAATTTGCATCATTTTTTGCGAAAATTGGAGCAACTTTAACTTTTGACCCCTGTACAAACTGAAACTGACATTTGTCACCATTTTTGCTGTTTTACCCCATAACTCCATAACATACAGTCATAGATAGTCCAAACTATACCTTTTTAGAATCGTCATGATCCGACAAATAATGTGGTGTTGTTTTCAACATTACTGGAGCTTTTTTATTTTGACCCCTGTGCAATTCTTTATTTACCCCTGTAGCTAGGGGAGGTGATGGTCTAGTGGTTAAGGCGTTGGCCTTGAGACCAAAGATCCTTGGTTCAAATCCCAGCCTGAGTGAAAAATCACTAAGAGCCCTTGGGCATGGTCTTTAATCCCCTAGTTGCTCCTGGTGTGTAGTGAGGGCCTTGTATGGCAGCACCCTCACATCGGGGTGAATGTGAGGCATTGTGTGTAATGCACTTTGAGCGCCCGATACAGATGGAAAAGTGCTATATAAATGCAGTCCATTTACCATTTGTAGCTCATTCGGTCAGCTCCAGCATGGCTCCATATCTGAAAATAAACATTAGTTCATTTAGAATATGTGTGCCAAATTCCATGCTTTTATCACAAAATGAACATTTTTTTTTAATGGAAATTTTCGTTAAGCTGCACCACTATTGCGCCTGTTCCCAGTGTACACTGCTCTAATGCACATAAGCATGAAATTGTTCCCCTTTCCACCCTAGAAAACCCCAAGACAAAGTCCACTGTCCATCCTGTGCCAGGCGAGTTGGCTTTTCTGAACTTAAAGTTGCCTGGTTGCTTTTTGGTCGTCGGTGCCAATGTTGATTTGAATGCTTGTTGAAGTGTGTTTGTAGGGGGATTTGGGTGTTGGATGTTGAGTGTCAGCTGGCTTTCTCCGCTGCACGAACGGTGATTGAACGGGCACGGAGCATTTCATGCTAAAATCAATAAGTGGTTGAAAACACACAGCCAGATGCTGGTTTTGTGGCACACGGTCTGAAGTGTTTCTGGAAAAGAAACATGCTCGCATATGTTCATTCATGCCGTGATGAAGGAACGCAGGTGTCCATCTGTTTCCAACTTTCTTTTGTCAGTAATGAGATCAGTGATGATGACAACACACAGCAATTTGGTACTTTGATGTGACTGCAAATCCCTTTGTAATACACACTTGCACAAGACATTTTGTTTTGCAGGAGAAATCAAACACTTTTTAACATCAACGCAAAGTGGAAAAGGGTTGTGGTAACGGAAACATCTTTCCATCTATCTGTCTGTAAAGGTATCTTGAAAATGCAAAGACAAGCTTCAATCAGAATTATCCTCTCACAGTACAGGTCATGTCAAGGTCATAGGTTTAAGGTCAAAGTTAAAAAAAAAACCTACTGACCGTATGTCAGGAATTCTAATCGAATAACATTTTTTTTCCGCAAATCTGATTGGTTAATCATGTGAGATTTAAGACCATATAATATCGGGGTAACTGTGGCAATGCGGGGATGTGGAACTGTCAATTTATGCAACAAGACGCACATCTTAACAGAACACCAGCCACGCGCGCTGCTATGCAGATGTCATAATGGCGCTGTTAGCTAAGAGTGAGAGAAAGTCGCATGCCAACAACAAAATGAGTGAATTTAAGATACCACACAAAAGTATTGATGTGGATTATGATACAGAATTACCGTTTCACATTTGATGGATTACTCCGCACCCTGACCCCTGTTGGAGCGACACTGCCTTGATGGTAAGCCTTGCCGATTGAATGACCTACAGAAAAATAAACTGTGCAAACAGTGGAAATGGATTAGAATGGGAATAACCCCTTGTGTCGCCAGTAAAGCTCAATTTGCGACCGTATAATGAGCATGAACATCAGCAAATCATCAGACACAACACGGTTATCCCCTAATTGTCGCTTTGGGTCTCATTCTGTGCATGCCCGATTCCGTCAAATAGCAGACGCTGAGGAGAGCAGGTCGTGGGCCCGGTTTTATAAAGCAGTCTAGTCTTTTAGTCTGCGAAGCTTACTTACTCAACTTAATTTATTCACCCAACATTATCCATCTAATCTCCGTTTCACATCGATAGCTAAACTTACAGATTAGCTGGTTTACGTTAGTCAACCATTGTCACAGTCGCGTCGGTCTCGCGAGAGCCGTTGCCAAGAAATGCCTCCAATGCGCAACAGTTTTGTGTACTTCCGGGTTGGACCCTCTGCTACAAACATGGCTGAGATTGTGAGTTTGTCATCCAAAATAAGATTAGCCTCCTGTGTACCAGGCTAAAAAAAACTTTAGTCAGGTAACGCAAAACTTTGTGTAACGACTAACATCAAAACATGAGTCAACTAAGTGAACTTAGTCCACTAAACAAGATTGGACTGCTTTATGGACCTAGGCCCTGGTTAATGTGTCTGGGAGACCTCCTGGAACATCAGGAGCTACATAAGTTTCTCCACGTAGAATGAGAGTTGCATCAGAAATGGTATCTGGCATGTGAAATCTGTGCCAAGTCCTCATGCAGATCTCTTCCAGATAGTTTATGGTGACCTGGGCCAATAAGTAAATAAATCTGAAAATGGGGCTGTGTAGCTTTAAAAATAAATACCAAATCAATTTTATTTATATAGCGCCAAATCACAACAAACAGTTGCCCCAAGGCGCCTTATATTGTAAGGCAAGGCCATACAATAATTACGGAAAAACCCCAACGGTCAAAACAACCCCCTGTGAGCAAGCACTTGGCAACAGTGGGAAGGAAAAACTCCCTTTTAACAGGAAGAAAGCTCCAGCAGAACCAGGCTCAGGGAGGGGCAGTCTTCTGCTGGGACTGGTTGGGGCTGAGGGAGAGAACCAGGAAAAAGACATGCTGTGGAGGGGAGCAGAGATGACCACCAACTAGTGGGCTCAGAAAAAAACAGCAAATGCTTCATGAGGCTTTATTTTGCCATCACTTCTTCACACTATGAAATCTGGGTACTTACCACCTCTTCTTTTCTTTAATAGTGACATACATGGAAGCTTTCAATATTATGAGTACTATTTATGACCATCATTGAATATATAATAACAGAACATGTATTCTCAAAAATGGAGTTACTATGTAACAAGCAGATTGGTAAGGGAAGCCGCCAAGACACATGTGACAAACCTGAAGCATTGATGGGTTTTTAGGGTAATTTAACATTTGACTGTTCCATCAGCAGTCACAGCTTCACATCATGGTATCCTGGAATAAGGTAGGATTTTGTTTGGAGAAAACTGATCATATCTGGACTCTCCACTCTCATGTGCCTTCTTGCAAACTGTAGTTGAAATTTTGCATCTTGTCAACCAATGCAAGGTTTATTTGAATATATATATATATATATATATATATATATATATATATATATATATATATATATATATATATATATATATATATATATATATATATATATATATATATACACACACACACGGCTGAATGGATCCTTGTCATTTGATTGATTGGTGCTTTGTATGTCGCGTGACATGGATTTGTTCTATTTACTGTGCAAATTTAGTTCCATATGTTTTGTACCACTGCAAGCTATGAACCGCGCCCACTCACACTAGTGGGGGCGGCGTTTAGCTAAACATGGCAAGTTTGTCTTGCTGGCAGACGATGATTTGAACGAGCTAATTGACAGTGCTAATTCTTCTAACACACACAAAAATAAATCCACTATGCCATTAGCCATCTGGAGGCATGAAGAGCTGTTAAGATGAAAAGCTGGACAAATGTCTGATGCGATTTTTTCGCTGGACTTTTTCTTTTTTTTTTTTTTGGAAGTCCACAGTAATTTTTATTCTTATTCTTATTTATTTATTTTATTTTATTAAGTTTCACAGACTACATCTGTTTTTCCAAGTTGACTGAGAACAATTTTGGACTCCTATTAAAGTTCGTGTTGGACACACCAAAATGTAAGTCCCTTTTCTGTTGTTTATAAATTACTATAATATTAAATAACAAGGATCTATTTTAGTTGTTCTATAAAACAAATAATGACTGTTTTTACATTCTTTCAATGGAACAAATATTTAATTCGGTGAAAGCTGGAATGTACCATCATTCACCTCATGAAAAATTCATACCATTGAGCTCATAAAATACTTGGCGGCCTCCCTTACTAAGCTCCTTGTTACACAGCCACTCCATTTTTGAGAATGTATCATATGATCCCTTTTTTAAATCATTGTTTGATTTGCTTTTGCCCCAAGAAATTAAGGCGGTTCATAGATACAAGCGTCTACATTATACAAAAAATGTAGATCAATTCACAACACAGGTCCGTGATTAAAGAAAACATTTTTTGATCCGGATATGGAATAGTCTTTCCCTGGTTTTCAAGTGGAAATGTCATTTAAAAGATGGGAATCCAAATTTACTCCTCAGACCAGGTGTTTTGACGGCGAAGGCTCGACGTTCCATCAAACGGCGGCTTACACCAGATGTGTTTTACACGGAGATGATCAGAAGATGGAGAATTGAACAAGAGAGGGCAGGAATAAATGCGGGTGGGATGATGGCGTAATGGAGCGGATGAGCAATTACGTCGATGAGTCAGGGTGACGGGATGGCAGTGATTTGATGAATGGATGACGGGAGGGAGGGAGATGTGAATAGAACAAGAGGCGCACTTCAAACAGTGCGTCATCTCATCTTCTTTCCTCAAGGTACTTTGAATTTCTGAGCCTTTTCTCCTCTTTTTTTAACCACCCTTCCTGCCCTCTATTATAGTGAACATCCTCCATTTCATGGTTTTATCTCTCTCTTATCACCATCCTGTCATCTTCTGTCTTGTCCACACCTCCATTCACCATCTTAATCTTCCCTAATGCCCTCTTAATATCTGCCTCCACCACTGTCTGACCTGCCTTCGTATTTATGATTTTGTCTCATTTGTGTAACCTTCCACCTCTTTCACACAACTATCGCACTTCACCCCCCCCAATCCGCCACGCTTCGTCCTCACCTCCGTGTGACCTCCATCTTCTAACCTGTCACCACCCCGTCTCAACAGTACCTCTTGTGCCTCCCCGCTTGTTTTCCCTTGCCATGATTTTCCCGTTTCTTTCATACCGAACGGTTTCTTGCTGACCCCCCCCCACAGCACTCTCCATCTGATGTAAGAGGGACGGGCGGCGGTGCACTTTCAGTGGGACATGCCTGTGCTCCGATTTAAATAGATAATGGCAGAGCTCCCTTGGTTGTTGGGCTCTCTGAATAATGTAGGAGATCCCGAAGGCATTGTTGCCAGGCATCATGATGGCGAAGTGCACACGCCAGCTCATATACTTACGTTCTTGAAAACAAGAGACCAGCAGAGAGGAAAGAGATCAGGCTCTCTGGGCTCCTGTCAATCATGGGCCCCTAGAATCCTTCTCCTTATTTTCACCTTTTCGGCACCCCTGGGTCTGTGTCTGTCTATTTATCTATCTCAGTGGGGTCCCATGGATATAAAAAAGACTGTTATCTATCTGTCTGTCTGTCTGTCTATTTATCTATCTAGATGGGGTCCATGGAGATAAAAAAGACTTATCTTTCTATCTAGATGAGGTTCCATCAAGATAAAAAGACTTATCTGTCTGTCGGCCTCAATGGGGTCCCATGGAGATAAAAAAGACTTATCTATCTAGATGGGTGTCCCATTGAGATAAAAAGATGTCTATCCATCCATCCATGCATGTGGGGTCCCATCGAGATAAAAAAAAAAAAGGCTTGTGGACACTGAGCTCATTTCTGTGATATTTTTGTCTGCCATCTTGTAAGGGGAATTGGGAACTTCCTGTTAATGGAATCCAGCTGCGTCTAACTCTCCGTTAGGTTGCCAGTGTTGATAATTATGTTCTTGTGCATTGAAATTGAATAAGCATAGTAAGACTAGTTTCTCATGGAGGGGCGAATGCTGACAAAAGTTGCAATTTTTTTTTTTTGATTCACCAACTATATTGCCGAAAATCAAGTCCATAATCTCAGAGCGGCGAATGCTGATGAACGTAGTGAATTTCTGCTGCCCTTGAGGAAGAATTGCTTTGTCTGGTTGTTGCTTCGACTATCCTTTTGCAGAGAAGAAAGGAAGAAGAAAATGTGCACTGTTTGGTTCAGATAGTGGTTGAAAGAACTTTGGTGACACACTTTATGGCAGTTTTCCAACACTTACTTTTACGAACGTTTGCAGGAAATAAATTGGCTAATAAATTTTGAACATGTGTGCGATGAGAAATAGTGTTTGCGATCCTAAAAACTGCTTTCAAACTGTTTTGCAACCTTTTACAAACAAGGACGAAACCCAAAATTTGCCATGTTCATCAGCATTTGCCGCTCCATAAGATACAAAGTTAATTATTGCTTCAGATATTCAGTTGCCACTGTTATCACCGACACAATGGTTGTGGCATTATGGTTCCGATTTTGAAGAATTCATTTGTTATCTAGTAGACTGGATGGCTGGCAGTTTTTGACTCACATGCAATGTGAGTAAATGGTAAATGGACTGCATTTATATAGCGCTTTTCCATCTGCATCAGACGATGTCACACCATGATGATTTAGCCACCATATGCTGACAGCCCCGTTTCTCCCGAGCGGTTCAGGTCGGTACTGCACGGTATGGTACGGGTCAGTACGGTTAAGTCTGGCTTGGTGTGCATTTCAACACCAGCAGAACCCTTTTGTTTGGCAGCCGGAACACAGAAATATTGACAAGCACGTCATTGAGCATGTGTATGCTGTCGCACGGCCTCTCCCCTCCACATGGAGGTCAGAGTAATTTAACATTTTTTTAAAATTAAATTTTATCTTTTTTGTCTAGGTGGATCATGGGATTTATTTTCATTGCATGCAGACTGGTGAAGAGTTGACTGATGTCTGTGTTAAATGCTAAAGTGAATGAATGAGGTGCTGTGAGTCTCTCAACTTTTAAAATAAGTTGATTGTCTTGTTGTGCCACAAAGTGCCAGCGTTCTCTGGTTCAGGCTGAAAAATGTACTGGGAAAAGAAAGTCACTTCTTTTAAAACACTCAATTTCTTCAGTCATGACAAGGAATTAAAGTATTTTCAGACATCATTTTCCAAAATCAGGACCTTTTATGTGGTTAAGTTTTTGTCAGGCTGTGATGATGAGTCCGACTGAAACCATCAGGTAAGATTAAGACTTTATATTTACTCCGTGGTTTTAATATTTGAAGCAGTCTGAACTGTTCACACGAGGACTGCAGCTTTCAGTTGATCAGCCAGTCAATGAATGTATTTTGACTTATGAGTTACTTTCAAGAAACATATATCAACAATCGTACAACTTTCCAACAACTTATGTCCCGCATAGCCATACGCTGGCATATGTAAAAAATATTGCGCATGCCCAAACGTTTTTGACATGCTCGCCATATTACGATGCATATCAGCGTGCTTCAGTGTGCTCTTAACTTATACCTAACTTATCCATAACTTATTAAACCTATGCCAGCGTTTTTAATACAGTCGGCATATGCTTGCTAAATCATCAAGGTGTAACAGGGGTGTTAGTTTATTTATTGAGAGTGCCCGTTTCAACCTCATTGTCACAAATGAGAGTGATTGAGGCACTTTTAATTGAGATATAATGCAAAATGTACATCAAATGGGCTTTTCACAAAATCCATAATCTGGATCAGATCCGGATCAAATGTAGTCAGTCAGGTGATAGTGAGTGCCAGTCTGCGCCTTGATTTCAAATATGAGAGTGATTGGGGCATGTTTGATTAAGATATAATTTAAAATACACATTAAATGGGTGTTTTCAATGTTAAATTTCTATGGCCACAAAATCTGTAATCTGGATCAGACCCAGGTCAATCTTTGTCAGTCGATAAAGGATGCCATCCTACATAACACTTTCAAATATGAAATAAATTTCATCTCTTTTGACAGTAACAAATTCTTGAAAATTCCTTCAATGTTAATGTGATATGAATCTTCAGTACAAATAAAAAAAAAAGAAATTTGAAAAAACTTGTGGGCTCCAGGCTGTTCACAAACAAACAGGGGAGATAACATAACCTCCTCCGACTTCGTTGGCAGTGGTAATAACAAACTTGTGAATTTTCAGCACATACGTTGCACCAGAGTGTAAGTTGCAGGGCCTCCCAATCTAGTAAAAATGCTGCGACTTATAGTCCAGAAAATACAGTAGTATGGTTATTCCATCTCTTAATTAAAGAGCATGGTCTTTCAGTTTGAGAGCAGGGTTGATTAATTTCAATCATTCTCTAAGACCTAAAATATCTTTCTGATTCAGATCTTCTTCTTCTTCTACGGTGGTTGGCATCAATCTGGCTTAATGTTGGACCTTCTGCTGTGGAGTGTGGAACAAACAGTACCTCATTCTGACCTTTTTGCAAGTATAGCTCTTCAAGCTTGTAGACTCTGCCACCTTGTGGCCATTGATCATAATGCCATATTTTTTGACATTTCAAAATACAAGTCACAGGACCAGCCAAACAAGTAAAAAACAAAATAAAAAAACGTGTGACATATACGTAGTCCAGAAAATACAGAATACTTTCAAAATAAAAGCACAGACACTCTCTCTCCCCTGTGGGTAGTAAATACAAAAATGATTAGTGCTGCAAAAGTTTGAAAATCTTTAGTCGGGCACCTTCTACGTGCATTTTAGATTAGCTGTTCTATGAGAGAAACTGATACTGGACACCTGCAGTGGGTGAAACTGTCTGACTGAAGAACAACATTTTGTTTGTATGTTTACCAGTTAGCAACAAAGTGTGACCTTTTGTGCTTCAGAAGAATTGAAAAGTGTTTACAGACAGTTTTGCAAAGAGGATCAGTCAGGAAAAAAGGAAGGTAGGAAATCCAAAGGCAGAGCGATCTCTGAGCAGCCTCTCTGAGAGCGACTGCACCAGCGTGGTACAAAACACAGGTGAAGAGAAGCTGTGTTTGTGATCTCATCTTGTTATTTTACTTGTTATTCACAACTTTTTCTGTTAAACCTTCTCCCGTAGGGTTTTTCTTTTCTTTTTTACTTTTCAAGAATGCAGAGTCGGTCCCTTGAGGGGGTGTTTTAGGGAGTGTGGTGTTGCCTTCACTGTCTCTTGGAGGAAAAAAAATTAGTGGAAGAAGGCAGAGGGGTAGAAATGGAGATGTTTGATCATTGTTTGTTGGGGGAGTCGGTGACAGCGAGTGTGATGGACATGTTTTTGCTTTTTGACAAAAGAGAGGGAAGAGAAAGAGAGATGGAGAGGCAGACGAAACGAGAAGTAAAAGCCCCGTTGGTCTCCGTGTCCCTTGATGATGTCTTTCACCGAGCAAACACACCTGCACATTTATCCTTTTTGTTGGATGTTTGGGTTTGAGACAAAGTGGAAGATAAGAGGAGAGTTTGCTCAAAGCCTGTCATTTCTTTGGTGTGTGCTCAGAGGTGAGGCGCAAAAGTGATGGCGAAATTCTCACCGGAGCCTTAAAAAGCTTGAAGACACCTCTGAGATGACGTCGCGCCTGCAACCGCAGCCACTGCAGCGTGCTTTAGCTGAAATATATTTGCCATCACATTTACTTTGGTATTTACACTGTGTGGCAGGTTCGCGTCCTTCTGACTTACAATACGATTAATTGGTTGGTGCTGCTTGAAGATCACTGTGTTTGTCCATGTGTATCCAATTTGGGAGCGTTACATCCCAAAAACTGATTATTAGCAGCCTGAATACACATGAATTCCAAAAAGTACACTATGAATGATTTGAAAAATGAGATTTTGAAGTTATGTTGCATCTGTTACCTTTTGACTTTTGAATGATATGAGATAGAAACTTAGTTTTTTTTATTTTTTTTGCTGAAAAGTTAACTCCGCGGACTTTCGAGCCAGCCATCGGCCATCTTTGTACTCCTCATAGAAGCTGTGTAATGACATGCGCAATATGAGTGTCCAATCGGAATTGGTTCACCGTCACATGGGTTTCCAAAATCCAATCGTAAGGCAGATTTACCTCACGTGAAAAGCCAAAGATCATTTGCAGGAGTGACATGTTACTAGTTGGCCCGTTTGAATACCCCCCTGGGTGCTCCAATGAGTACGTACTATTAGTACATACTCAGTGCGCTCTGCGCCATTACGCACAGCGATCAGTGAAAGCAGGAGCACATGGAGAGCCTCTGATGACAATCTCACGTGCTCAAACAAAGAGTGTGTAACTATCAGGATTGCTCCACTAGTTTGCATGTGAATGTTACTGGATAACTCTGTTGCTTTCTCTGCGTAAAGCACTGTTTACCATATCAATGGACAACAAAACGCATAGACCATTTTGTATATATTGTTCAAAATGTGCATTTGTGTTTATTGTTTGAACCTTTTTGTTGTGCAGTCTTTCACACAAGACCTCAAATTACTTTTATAAAGTGTCAAAACAGTTGTTTATTATAGTTCGCTGTGTGTTTTGAATAAATGTGTGTGGAAAATTATTTTTTGCTTTATTTTTTCCTTGCCTATTTTTGATTGTAAACCTTTATTACACTTATAAAATACAACAAAAACATATATATTCTGAAAGCACGGGTTGTCCTAAAAAAAAGAGACATAAAACTTGATTGTGGGATGCAGGGAGAGCTGTTAACAGCAATAATAAAACATTTATGCCAGGCGAGTGAACTGTCCAAAAAATGCCCTCGGACCCCAGAGGGTTAAACTGGTTGATTCAGTATTCCCAAATGCATTTTTTGTGCTTTTATCCTAACCGGACCAGTCACTGCACAATGCTACGAGGCCTTCTTACCTTAACACTGTAATAGAGAAACAGATTTCAGAATAAATGCAAAAGACAACACACGCATTACTGAAATGTGCGTATAAGGAAGTAAACAGCATTGCGCACTGTCCACAACACAAGTCGGCACAGTTTTTTTTTTTTCCATATGTGGATGATGCAGAGCTTCATTGTGAGACAGAAATTAGAAAATAAAATTCTAGCATGTTCCGATGTTTGATGAGTGCATGCACATTATGTGCGTCTTTACTGTGAGATGACTACGGAATCGCATTGCATTCATCGGATAAAACAAAAAAAAATAAATTACACTCCTTATCAAGATTTTTTCTCGTAATTACGAGATTTTACGCACTACGGAATAGCATACTGCACATGCATTTCAAATGCATGAATTTATATTCATGAAGCATCCTGTATTGGTTCAACTTTGTTGCATTTTACTGTCTCAAACCGAAAATGGAATATCGCATATTAACTGCAATAGCTCCATCATTGCCTGCTGATTAGCAAGGATTAACATGAGACAAGAACTTTTTTCTTTTTCTTCACCTTCTCTGATAATTATGAGAAAAGATCTCGTAATTATGAAACGTTCGTGTTTTTTTTTTTTCTTTTTTACCTGTGAATGGAATGTGCTTCCACAGATAACACTGTTTTGTGGATAACAACAAACACAGAAATCCATTTACTGAGCACCAAATAGATTATTTGCCCAGAGAAAATGGTGCAAAAGAGTCACAGCCTCAATATTTCCAATTGTTGCATGTTCTGCCAATTTTTGAAATATTTAATTTATACATGCAGTATAATCAAACAAAAAAAATTGTTATATGCCAGTTGCATCATTAACCAATTCATCACAACTGCCATTCTAAATGAGTTTGACCTTTCATGGTCACCCAAGATTGCAGGTCATATGACCACTAGAAAGGATGCACCAGACTTCATATTATCTTTACCTGATTCTTCAAATTAACCATTCTTAATGACACCTGTAGATATGTACTGGGCCCAGATTTTGATCTTGGCTTGTGAAATTGATATCAAATCACTTTATCCCAGGCTGACCCCTCTATCATTCCTCCAAGTTTGGTCCAATTCACACCAAAACTCTTTATTTTGTTTACACAATGGAAAAAAAAAGGCTTCTGCATTTACACAATTTAAATATACCAGTTGCACATGATTAGAATGTGTCCAAATAATATCATTTTCTTGTGTTTCTAATTGAGATGTATAAGAAAAGCATGCTCTTTGGACACATTCTGATCTTGCACACTCTGATCAGTGTGCACTGCCAGAAGGACAGACACACAAGACCAAAAACATTACCTCTGCATGTGATTCCTCTACGTGTGGATGTGGAAAAGATCTATCATCGCATCCATACATATCACTGGACCCAGAATATGTGGAAATGTGAGTATATTCGACTATAATTCAGCGGAACCTCAACAAAACTCAGCAGCAGTTACTGACGTGGTTGCAGTCAAACTGATATTTTCCATTTGGGTTGAATTTGGGTTAAATGTAATCCATGTGGAGGAGAACTCAGGCCAGCAGCAAGGAGCAGGAGGCGCTCGCAGCTGTCGCACAGCTCGGACCTGAATGAATACAGAGGAGCAGAGGTCCGCCGGCCTGACAGACTGTAATCCTGCAGGGACCCTGACCTCTGTCAGAGATGTGACAACCAACACTAAGGATGAAACACATCTGAATAAAAGCAAAGTGTTGGTGAGAGTGGAATAATTTTATGAAAGCATTTCTTTGTTTTGACAGTGAGAAATGATAATGGCAGAGCGGGAAATCTATCAGCGCTCGCGGTGGTGTGGAATTGTTACGCTCAAGTGTGAGGGGAAAAAAGTAATGTAATCATCATGAACATGTGGAGACAAAAAGATTGCTTCCAGAAAGAGTTGCATATTTTGATAAGGACTACATTTTCATTGAGGGTAAGTTTCAGTTTATATCAAGGTGTTGGGCCCTATCTTGACAATCTGTAGTACATACTCTAAAGCACATATACTGCAAATTATCTTTAGGATGTGCCCAATGTAAATTTTTGCCATTTACAATGTGCATAATCTGAGAGCAAATCACTCACTCACTCATCTTCATCCGCTTAGTCCAATTAAGGGTCGCAGGGGGCTGGAGCCTATCCCAGCAGTCATAAAGCATGAGGCGGGGTACACCCAGGACAGGACGCCAGGCCGTCACAGGGCCACAAACAGACAAACAAACACAGTCACACCCACTCGTACACCTACGGGCAATTTAAAGATCCCAATCCACCTAACCCGCATGTCTTTGGATGTGGGAGGAAACCAGAGCACCCGGAGGAAACCCACGCAAACACGGGGAGAACATGCAAACTCCACACAGAAAGGCCACAGGCGGGAATCAAACCCATGACCTTCTCACTGTGAGGCAACAGTGCTAACCACTAATCCACCATGCTGCCCTCCGAGAACAAATGCACCCCTTAATTTGCCAGTCATGGTTATATTTTGGAAATAATGTGAAATAAACCAATCAGGTTGTTGTCTGTCATTCCCTTTTAAGACAAAAGTGGACCAGGAGTGAAAGTGCATGAGGTGTCCTGGTTTCAATTCAACTTATTTCATTTATATGGCGCCAAATTACAGCAAAGCTGTCCCAAGGCACTTCACACAAGTAAGGTCTAACCTTACCAACCCCTAGAGCCCCTGGTGAGGAAATGATTCTCTGCGCAAGCAGAACTAGTCCACCACATCTCTCTGAGGTGAAGCATTTATTCAATTTATTTCATTTATATGGCGCCAAATTACAGCAAAGCTGTCCCAAGGCACTTCACACAAGTAAGGTCTAACCTTACCAGCCCCTAGAATCCCTGGTGAGGAAACTATGTTCTGCGCAAGCAGCAGTAGCCCACCGCAGCTCCCTGAGATGAAGCATTTAAGTGTCTCATTCCTGTAACACGCCCTCTTTCCACCACCTAATTAATAGTTTTTGCAGGTCGGTGGCACAGTTACTTTCTGCTGCCCCATGATAACACAGGGTAACTACACTAACACCTATATTTTGGACTAACATGGCTGTGGGTGCACAAATTAATGCAGTTTTACTAGCTACTCACTCTATGTTGGCGCTGGGTATGAAAGTGACAACATCACACTGGTTGTACATTAGCAGTGACTGTTGTGTTTTTTGCTGCTTTGAAGTGAATGTGTTTGATGGTATGTTCATAACCCATCCGTCCATCTTTGTCTACTTCTTGAGGGTTGCTTGGTACTAAAGCCTATCATCCTAAATTCATAACCGGTATAACGTCCTGTCACGATTATCTACCACACTGTGTGATGTAATCTATACTCATCTATAAATGCAGCACTTTCTGTTTTTAGGCTTGTTTTTCATGCACTGAAGTAAAAGAACAAAGATTTTTTTTCTAAGCACACAAGATTTTTAATTTTCCCAATTTTTTTTCAGAAATTTGTTAGAATCAGTGTTAGCGAGGACATCATCTTTGCAACGACTTTCCATCAGCATGATGTGGATCCAGGTTAATGATGGAAGATGTGTTGCAGGCCTTAAATGCATAGATGTATGTTCATTAATTTTCCATACCTGTTTACTCCAATTAAGGGTCACCTGGGGAGTTGGAGCCTATCCTAACATTCATAGGGCTTAAGATGTGGTACACCCTGGACAGGACGCTGGTCTATATGGATAATATACATCCAACAGATGAAATTAAATTGACCACCAAACATGAAACACCTTAAGTCCCCGTGACACAGGACAACATCCATTGGGAGTCTGTTGTTCATCATGAAAATTTGTGACACATAAACATCTTTCTGTCCCTTGGACATTGTTGGCTCCCATGGAGCTGGGGCGCTATAGATGACATCCCATTTTCACAGAGATCTGCACTTAGAAGAAGGATTTTCCTGGTTTGTATACATGGGTGATTCTTTAACTACGGGCACTATTGGCCTTGTAAATGTAATTTCCACCACACCATTGCCTTACAATATAAAGCGCCTTGGGGAAACTGTTTGTTTGATTTGGCGCTATATACATGTGCTCTGATGTCACTGTTTATCTCCATAGAAACTACCCAAACAATCTTTCATACAAACTGTTTAAAGGGACATTACAGTGTTGTAGTGGACATTACGGCAATAGTGTGGGACAACTACATTTTGTTTAAAAAAAATCACAACAGTTGTATGACATTGAATACCCCAATTATGTTTTGATTATTTTACTGATATTTTATTCAGAGATATTTTAAAACATTAGAAAAAAAAACGTTTCTTTACCATTCAATTTTATCATTAAAGCTCAAAAGTCTGGGTGTGGGACAAGCACAAAACGGCAATATTTGCATATAAGGATGCTGAAAAAAGGTGAAAAAGTCATCATAGACTATTAGAACAAATTTCTTAACACACTTTCATTGTAAAGATAACTATAAAAGTGTGACATTTCCCCTTTTTTCTGTTTTTCATACAATATGATCAAAGGACATAATAAGTGCCCGTAGTCTAAGAATCACCCACATATATGCTGGATTTGAGCTTTGGAGTTTGCCGTGGTCTAAAAGCATGACATCATATTTCCTCACTGTTTTTGCAGCAGGACATTAAACAACTCTGCTACACCCCCTTGCTGAGAGAGAGAGAGCAACAGAAAGCAAGACAGCGACAGACACAGAGAGAGCATGCTGTTTTTTTTCTTCAAGACATGGAGCTGTGCTGCATGTCCTCTTATGCTGAATTGACACTGGAGCTTTCAGAAACCCAGACTGAACCATCTGACAGCCACAGGAAAATTAGAAGACAAAGCTCTCTGCTTGAGCACCGCTCAAAGATTTGAATATGCACATAACTTTCTGACGAACTCTGCAGACATCAAATACGAGCTCATTTTGTGCTTCATCACAGCACTTTATTATGAACTTGAAAAAAAAATCATTGCAAAAAAACCCTGATCTTTGTGCATTCATTCAGCATCCCTTGGCTGACTGTGGCGTTGGCTGTGTATCATCTGTGCACCATTTGAGCATCCTCCAGCGTCTGCTCATTGTGCCCACTACTGAACATTGCACAGAATCGTACAGACTAACACACTCTTACACAGACACACACACAAACACTTTTTCCCACTGTGACACTTATTATTTTTGATGAATCACCAGAGAGCTACAGGACCAAGACCATTATACTGAGTGCACTATTCTGGTACAGACACCTCTCACTAATAAAATACACTCACAATCCCAGTGTTTGTGTGTTTCGATGTGTATGCACAGTCGCTGCACAACTCTGTGTGTGTGTGTGAGTAAGCGAAGTGCATTAATCCATGTCTGTAATGTAAAATGCATTCCTCCGCCGCTATCATGCTAATGTTCTCAAGCTCATCCTACGTGTGGGCTGCAGTCATCACTGAATTACTCTGCTGAATGAAATGCAACACTCAGACACAACAAAGTCTGTCACATTGATCACTTCTGCAGTATTCAGACCATGTTAGAGGTAAGTGCGTGTCGGCAATTTATTAAAAACGCCACGGTGCAGTCAAGTAGTCTACATGTAGAACGTCGTCTTCTGCCTGAGCAGAAATGCTTTGGACAAGAGCCGAAAATGCATAATGATATTGTGTTGCATCCAGTGAGCTCAATGTGCTCTGTGGTTGGTCGCCCAGTGTAATATATATATATATATATATATATATATATATTATTTTTTTTTTTTTTCTTTTCTTTTCGTGAGGTGATGTTTACTTCATCTTGTATGACTTTGTTGTCATTCACTGTTGGTGTTTTCCAATATCTCTTCTTGTCACTGTATTCCATCGTGCATGTCAGCCTCTGGGGTCACAGTCTCAAAAGGGTGACGGACACAGAGGTGGATGGACAAGGTGAAGGTTAAGATGAAGCCATGATGCAGTGTAGGGGGGTGGTAAGGGTCAGCTGTGGTGGAAAGCTTGGCAGAGTAGTGATGGGGTCACTGGAGATTGGACAAAGGTGGTAAAACACAGTGAATCAAGGCCAGAGGAGGAAGGCGGGGGGGGGGGGGGGGGGGAGTAGTTGTAAGGCACAGTTGGGCTAGAACGATGAGAGTAATTATGAAAGAGACTGACTAAGGATTGGCAGGAGGAAGAAAAGGTGTAGGGATGGCAGATGTTCAGCAAGCAGTGGGAATCATGGGTACCCTTTGATCCTGTCATAAATTGTTTTAAACATTCTTTTGGTGGGAAGGTGGAGGTTGCTCCTTGGGTAAAGAGTTTGACTTCCAATGTATAGACTGAAGTTTAGTTCCCACTGTCTGATTTTAAAACCATCTGTCCCAATCCACCCATCTGCAAAAGAGGTTACTTCCCCTTGACTGAAGGGGAAGTAACCTGCAATGGACTGACATCTCATCAAGGGGGTCTTGTAGACTCAGCCCCTTTCACACTGGGCTAATGTAGAGTTGCGTAACGCGGAATACCAACTACGCTGAACTTCTGCAGTCATATGTGGCAACACGCTGAGGTTGACGCAATGGGGTCCGCATTTTATAAGTAAACAGAGCGTGCTGTGGCCTCAACTTCTACTATCTACAGTCTGGGTCTGTTAGTGAACCTTAGGGCTAGTGGCCGGTGATCACCTTAGTATTTCTTCTGTTTTTCTTGTTGCTTAATGCTGACAAATTATACCGCATATGTTGTCTTTCTGATGTCTGATTCTGTTTTTTCTCTCTGTTTGAGGTGCAGCTCCATCCAGAGATGGGTGTGGTGTCTGTTTCTGAAACCCTTCTGGACTGTGCACTAGCAACATTTCCTGTATGTTCATTTTGTGAATTGTTCTGTAATTTGTATCTGTAGCATGAAACAAGCAGAGGGTCACCCCTTTGAGTCTGATCTGCTTGAGGTTTCTTCCACAGAGCGAGTTTTTTCTTACCACTGTCGCCTGTGTGCTTGCTCTGGGGGTTGGTAAGGTTAGACTTTACTTGTGTGAAGTGCCTTGAGGCAACTTTGTTGTGATTTGGCGCTATATAAATTAAAATAAATTGAAATTGTACGTGAAACGGACACAAAAAATTAAACATTAAATTTTTTTCAGACTTTCGGCGTAGACCACCTGATGCAGTGCTCCACAGATGTCTACACAACACTTCCATGCCATACAACATGTGTATGTACCATGTGAGTGCTTCTTTTTTTTGTCCGTATTTCATAAAGGTGGGTCAATGAAAATTATCTGAAGATGTTTTCTAGGGCAAAAATATCCATAGATTCCAAATCTGCCATCACATTTGTGCCAACTATTACAGTTCCCATGCTACGGGCCCTGTTTTGATGCCAAAAATAGCGCTCAGGCAGGGCCCAAAAAAATGCATACAAATAGTATAGTTTTGTGAAAGCATTGCTTCTTAATTATTGCAGCAATCCAGTCTTGCCTTGAGTTTTGTGCATTCTCATAATTTATTATAATCATTCCCATCATACTTCAGTATGCACTAGGCAGTGTTGCCACAGTTACTTTGAAAAAGTAATCCAATTACTGATTACTCCTTGAAAAAGTAACTTAGTTACTTTACTGATTACTCAATTGTAAAAGTAACTAAGTTAGATTACTAGTTACTTTTTTAGTTACTTTTCCCAGCTGCCGACAACAACCCTCTGCCACCTCAACATGACAATGATACCTGTTTTGCCAAAACTCACTTTATAGTCACCCTTTCTTGACTTCAATGAAAATAAATACTTGTTTTATAAAAAGTAAAATAAAGACCTCTTTCTTGACCTCATATTTAACTGTTGACAGCACTGTAACAGTAAAACTTGCAATTTCGAACCTACATTGTTTATAAATGTAACTATTAAATTCATTCTAGCATTTTTCTAACATTTAAATTCTCTCTAAATATTTTACTTGTCAAAATTATTATTATTTTAAGCAATATTAGTAGTTGTAGTAAAAAAAGGCTTCAAAACTGGACCTTTAATCTAGGGGTGTTGTGAGGGGGGCACATCCCTCCCCCACTCCCCCATTCCATCTGGATTCGCCCCTACTTTGGCGTTTGAGCACAAAGAATGGATAACATTTATTTATGCAGAAAACGTGACCAGATTTACAGGTAAGAAAGTTTTATTGTGTTTTCACATCATGTGGTCCTCAGAAAGAGAGTTTAGGTGCATTTGAGTGGAAAATAGTTGTTTTAACGTGCAGATACGGAGCGGCTCAGCTCTAAATAAAGGAGGAAAAAAAGTATAAAAATGTCTTTGTAAAGCTCAGTGCAGGTGTGCTGATCACCGCGCTTTAAGAGGTGACGACGAGTCGAGCCGCTGCAAAAAACCGCGGATGAAAAGCTCACAGCTCGCTGAAAGTGGGCAGTTCAGTCGAACCCCGACCCCCTGCCCACAGACCACGTTTAATGCTGCTATCGACCCACAGTGAAAAATAATAGTAACGCACAGTGACATGAAGAAGTAACTTTAATCTGATTACTGATTTGGAAAGATTAACGCGTTAGATTACTCGTTACTAAAAAAAGTGGTCAGATTAGAGTAACGCGTTACTAAGTAACGCGTTACCGGCATCACTGGCACTAGGTGGCACTGTTACTGCTCCAAATGTGTTTTACTGCCACCTGGTGTTGTGATAGATCAATTTTATTGACAACTTTATTGTCATTACATTACAATGAGTCATTTCATAATTATTACAACTTTAAAAAGATGAAGTTTAACCTTCTTAAATAAGGACTCAGTGTGTTTGTTATAGCTGCTACTTTAAAATGCTTTGAAAGCTTTCTTTTGTAAGCTAATACGTTGTCTCAGTATACTGCTGCACAGTTTCCCAGGTCAGTGACTCACGATTAGTACACGTTTTCTTCACCATCCGAAGGACGGTACTTTCCTAGTACTTCATAAAGGTTACAGAGATGAACCTAATGCGATGTGCTACCAAACCAAAGCTGGACACACGTTTTTGTTTGTTTGTTTGTAGACAAATCATCAGAATTTGGTAATTAATATATTTTTTATTCAGCACAATGACTGCTAGGAATCTTTATTTTACAACAAAACGAGATGGTATTTGTGGGTATTCCATCTGAACTCTTCATATATTGCTTAAAATATTTATTATTGTGAGTGACTGAAGAAATCTAAACAGGACAGGAGTGGTGCCAACATGAATTAAGATGTAAGGCAAAGCCCTATACTTCTCAGGAGAGCCAGGACGTTCCGGGGTATAGGTCTTTCGTCCTAATTTCTATGCTCCTGCTCGCTTTCCAAGTCTCTTATTCTAGATTCAGAGCAGCCATTCAGGTCAGTTCGAATTACTGGGGTCCAATTGGAGCTGGCTTTCCAATTTTTTGCCGTTGCGGTCGTATAAATCACATGACACCATTGCTAGCACCCCCTCTCCCCTAGACCCCCCACCCGACCAACAGCTCCAAACCCTCTGACGATGACTTAATACACTTGATATATTCCACTCACTGCACCAGTGCTTTGCAGTGCGCCTGTGTGTGCATGTGCGAGTGAGCGAGCGAGGAAGAAAGATGAGGCTATTACTGTAAGTCACTGTGAGGCCAGCATGCACGACACACGCGGCATGTTTACACAGTGAGCATGTGCACGCGTGAGGGACTGTGTGTGCATCAGCATGATGAAGAGAAAAACTGACAGAGAAAGGCAGCATGCAGAAAGAGAGAAGGAAGCTTCATGAGAAACAGAGAGGCTGCTCTCCCTTCTGTCTTTCCTCGAGTCATGGTTGCAGGAGAATAGATTATAACAAAGTGGAGGCATTGCTTTTGAAGTTTGGCGATGAGGAAAAAACAGCAACTGCACAACGCAGCAACTTATTAAAGTGTGAGAATATCTGTGCCGCTCGGAATGCTTTTGATTCAAACTGCTGCCGTGTGACTCCTGGGAAAATTATCTTGTATCAGCAAGAATTAGCTTTGTAATTATTGCAAAAAAATATAGATTTTTCAGACTTTTCATTGGTAGCACGGTGGCTTGGTGGTTAGCACGGTTGCCTCACAGCGGTGCTTCTCAATTATTTTCTGTTACGCCTGCCCTAGGAAGAAGAAAACATTTCATGCCCCCGCCCCACTTTCCACTGTGACTATAAACAATATGATTTGTCCATAAAATTGTTATAAGTACACTTCTGCGTAACATTGTATCCATATTAACATTAAAGAAAACAAAAAAGAAAGAACTTCAGATCAACTTACAGCAAATATGGAATGGAATTTATCATTGTCATTACAAATGAACAACGAGATTGTTTACATTCCAATTGCCTCAGCATACAGCAATTAATCCACAATTATTACTTATTTACCATAATAATGGCACACATCAAAATTAAAGACAGCACATATACATTTGACATCGTTTATGTGCTCTAAACTTGAAGCAGTCCGTCATTTGAATTGAGGCAAAGTGGGTGAAGGCCGCAGCCGCCATAATAACTTAATTAAATAAATAACTTTATTAAAAAAAAAAAAAATTGCATCACTTTGCTTGAAATAAAAAAAAATCCTTAAACTATGAACATTTTTGACTGACTGCGATTTGATACTGAAAAACAAAATTAAATAAAATCAATAAATAATATATTTAAATTGATCAGAACACTTACTCGGTAGCACAATATACGTATAAAACACTTTAACAGACAAAACAAAAATGAATAAAACAATTTGTACAGATTTTTTTTATTTTTTGTGATTTTTTTTATTGTCTTTATTTTTGCAGCATGACAGAGACCATGTCTACTGCTGCTCAGCTCCTCTGCTATGGTGCTGTGATGCTAACGGTGCTTGTGGGTTTACTGAAGCAGCATTCACAACTGTCGACTGTCTAGTGAATTTGCTTGAGATCTCCTCTATTGTGCGAGATCTCTTCTGTTGTCGCTTCAGGAAGAGTTTGACATTTGGAATTTCCAGTTTTAGTGTCGACTGTCCACTGAATTCACACAAATCTCCACTGTTAGCATGAGATCTCCTCTGTTGTAGCTCCAGGCAGAGTTCAACATTTGGAATTTCCAGTTTCAGTGCCGACTGTCCACTGAATTTGCACGAGATCTCCTCTGTTATTGCTCCAGGAAGAGTTCAACATTTCTCATGTCCGGTTTCAGTGTCGACTGTCCAGTGAATTCACACCAGATCTCCTCTATTATCACTCCAGGAAGAGTTCAAGATTTGGCATTTCTGGTTTCAGTGTCGACTGTCCACTGAATTCACACCAGATATCCTCTACTGGCATGAGATCTCCTCTGTTTTCGCTCCAGGAAGAGTTCAACATTTGGCATGTCCGGTTTCAGTGTCGACTGTCTACTGAATTTGCATGAGATCTCCTCTGTTATCACTCCAGGAAGAGTTCAACATTTGGCATGTCCGGTTTCAGTGTCGACTGTCCAGTGAATTCGCACCAGATCTCCTCTATTGGCATGAGATCTCCTCTGTTATCACTCCAGGAAGAGTTCAACATTTCTCATGTCCGGTTTCAGTGTCGACTGTCCAGTGAATTCACACCAGATCTCCTCTGTTATCACTCCAGGAAGAGTTCAAGATTTGGCATTTCTGGTTTCAGTGTCGACTGTCCACTGAATTCACACCAGATATCCTCTACTGGCATGAGATCTCCTCTGTTTTCGCTCCAGGAAGAGTTCAACATTTGGCATGTCCGGTTTCAGTGTCGACTGTCTACTGAATTTGCATGAGATCTCCTCTGTTATCACTCCAGGAAGAGTTCAACATTTGGCATGTCCGGTTTCAGTGTCGACTGTCCAGTGAATTCGCACCAGATCTCCTCTATTGGCATGAGATCTCCTCTGTTATCACTCCAGGAAGAGTTCAACATTTGGCATTTCTGGTTTCTGTGTCGACTGTCCACTGAATTCGCACAAGATCTCCTCTATTGGCACGAGATCTCCTCTGTTATCGCTCCAGGAAGAGTTCAACATTTGGCATGTCCGGTTTCAGTGTCGACTGTCTACTGAATTTGCATGAGATTTCCTCTATTGGCACAAGATCTCCTCTGTTATCACTCCAGAGAGTTCAACATTTGGCATTTCTGGTTTCAGTGTCGACTAGCCACTGAATTTGCATGAGATCTCCTGTTATTGCTCCAGGAAGAGTTCAACATTTGGCATTTCCGGTTTCAGTGTCGACTCGACTGTCCACTGAATTCGCACGAGATCTCCTCTGTTTTCGTTCCAGGAAGAGTTCAACATTTGGCATGTCCGGTTTCAGTGTCGACTGTCTACTGAATTCGCACGAGATCTCCTCTATTGGCATGAGATCTCCTCTGTTATCACTCCAGGAAGAGTTCAACATTTGGCATATCCGGTTTCAGTGTCGACTGTCCAGTGAATTCACACCAGTTCTCCTCTATTATCACTCCAGGAAGAGTTCAACATTTGGCATGTCTGGTTTCAGTGTCGACTGTCCACTGAATTCGCATGAGATCTCCTCTATTGGCATGAGATCTCCTCTGTTATCACTCCAGGAAGAGTTCAACATTTGGCATGTCCAGTTTCAGTGTTGACTGTCTACTGAATTTGCATGAGATTTCCTCTATTGGCACAAGATCTCCTCTGTTATCACTCCAGGAAGAGTTCAACATTTGGCATTTCTGGTTTCAGTGTTGACTGTCCACTGAATTTGCATGAGATCTCCTGTTATCACTCCAGGAAGAGTTCAACATTTGGCATTTCCGGTTTCATTTGGCATTTCTGGTTTCAGTGTTGACTGTCCACTGAATTTGCATGAGATCTCCTGTTATCACTCCAGGAAGAGTTCAACATTTGGCATTTCCGGTTTCAGTGTCGACTATCCACTGAATTCGCATGAGATCTCCTGTTATCGCTCCAGGAAGAGTTCAACATTTGGCATTTCCGGTTTCAGTGTCGACTCGACTGTCCACTGAATTCACACGAGATCTCCTCTATTAGCATGAGATCTCCTCTGTTATCGCTCCAGGAAGAGTTCAACATTTGGCATTTCTGGTTTCAGTGTTGGCTGTCCACTGAATTTGCATGAGATCTCCTGTTATCACTCCAGGAAGAGTTCAACATTTGGCATTTCTGGTTTCAGTGTTGACTGTCCACTGAATTTGCATGAGATCTCCTGTTATCACTCCAGGAAGAGTTCAACATTTGGCATTTCCGGTTTCAGTGTCGACTATCCACTGAATTCACATGAGATCTCCTGTTATCGCTCCAGGAAGAGTTCAACATTTGGCATTTCCGGTTTCAGTGTTGACTCGACTGTCCACTGAATTCGCACGAGATCTCCTCTATTAGCATGAGATCTCCTCTGTTATCGCTCCAGGAAGAGTTCAACATTTGGCATTTCCAGTTTCAGTGTTGACTCAACATTTGGCATCGCTCTATCATAGAGGAACTATGGTCGCTTTGTTCATATTATCAGTTGTGCAACATGAATGAAATTGGCCAAGTGGTTCTGGAGTCCACAGTGCTTACAATAGTCTTGCCAAACCCTTTTGTAGTAGGCACTCACCCTGAAAAGATAAAATCCTATTCTGTTGTTGTTGTCCAGTCAGCTTCTCTCATTTTGTTTGGGGGTTACCATAGCGGATACACCTAGATCCGCATTGGTATTTGGCACAAGTTTTACACCGGATGCACAACTTACGACAAGTACTTGGATGGAAGACCTCTTTGGTGTTCCAAAGGTGTCTCCCATCCAAGTACTAACCAGGTCCTGCCCTACTTAGCTTCTGAGACCTGACAGGATCAGAAGAGCAGACCGGCTGCTTTCAAATCCTATTGTGTATTTGAATGAAATCAAGGCCGTAATGAAGGAAACTCAATTAAGTCTTGACTGAGTTGTGTCTGTGCTTGTTATGAGGACTTGGAGCCTGATTCCATGCAGATACTCCAGCAGCCCCAAAGCCAACTATAAAAGGGTGGAAATGACAGTTGTTCCTGTTTCCACTGGTAATAAATAAGAGGATTAATCTTCCATACACAAACATTAACTCAAGCCCACTGAGAGAGGCCTAAATATGAGCCTGACGCAGAAATGTCAAGAGGTAATTGTCGAAGTAATACTTAAACTGGTTAAATGTCAGACTCACCCTCCCATTCCTGAGTTTGACTCCAGCCTGCGCCTTAAAGCCATTCATTACAGGAAAATGGACAGTTCCTAAGCCACCGGTAAACAACAATCATTGACCGCTTCATGGCGCGTGTGTGTTTAGCATTCACCGTGCATTAGAGGATGCTGCACTTGGGTAAGAGAGGGAAGTGCAGCGAAGGTGTGCTGCTGTGTGCTTCAAATGAATCTGCATTTATGGACATCGACGTGTGTTGAGCGAGCGATCAGGCTTACGCTGTCACAGCGATCGCACTCAGTCGCCCAAAGTGACAAATCCCAAATAATATCACTGATGACACTCCACGAGAGCCGAATTCATGTCATACTGTGCAGCGTGCGGGGGCAGGTGGGACAGGCAGGGACCCTCCAAAATAAACTCAGAAACACACCGTCCCTCGCAATGTGATCACACTGGATTTTAATGTTCTTGTCATGTCGAATGGGATCTAATTTGAATTCTACCGAGGCTGGTACCAGTACCCTATGTACCTACTTGTCCTAAACCTCCAAAATGTTTGCTACATGAGACATATGGTGCCAACCTTTCTCCACATTACAGTTACAGGACAGCGGCTAAACATTAAAGCTGCATTGTGCAGGATTTAGTGTCATCTAGAGATGGGTTGCAGATTGCATTTTGCGATTGTTGTTCATGATTTTGTTTCCCTCCACTGCACAGCAGCACTCAGGTCCAAACCTGAGGTGGTTCATGCACCTGGGATATCCTTTCCTTCAGCAAGGATGACCACCTTTTGTATTCTACAATCACCAACCGTTTTATTAGGTACACTTTGCTAGTACTGGTGTTGCCAACCGAACGGTCCCCCCTAAAAATTGATCCGCCCTGCCTTCACTGTGCATGCGTCATTTCGGGGCGTCAGTGTCAATCCACCGATTATGACCTTGTTTCGCCTTCAAACCTGCACTCCAGTCATCATCTATCTCAGCGACAGATATCTGAAGCTTTTGTACAACAATCATTTCCACATAAATTCAGCATTATTCCATAGTAAAAGACGGGGGAAGTGATCAGAGCGTCTGTCATTTTGGAGCATCAGTAGCGCCTGATTTTTCACCTCATTTCTGCTCAAAACTGACTTTAGAATGATTTAAGAGGTTTTATTTTGTCATATCATGGTTAATAATCACATTATTGCCTTTGATCGCTTTGGGTGAAGAGACTTTGTCTCAGATGTTCGGTCTGTGACACCGGTTTGGATCCCCGTTTGCCTTCAGACCGGCCTTAATTCTTCACTTAGGAATGTTTACAACACCTTGTTGAATCCATGCCATGATGTTGGTCCATAGTGACATGATGGCATCACACAGTCGCCCATTGAACCAGTTCAATTTCAATTTATTTTAATTTATATAGCGCCAAATCACAACAAAGCTGCTTCAAGGCGATTCACACAAGTAAGGTCTAACCTTACTAATCTGCCCATTCTGACCTCCGACATCAACAACACATTTTCATCTACACAACTGCTGCTCACTGGGTGTCTTTCTTTTTCGGACCATTCTCTGGAAACCCTAGAGATGGTTGTACATGAAAATCCCAGTAGATCAGCAGTTTCTAAAATATTCAGACCAGCCCGTCTGGCACAAACAATAATACCACATTCAAAGTCACTTAAATCCTCTTTCTGCCCCATTCTGATGCTCGCTTTGAAATTAAGCAAGTCGTCTTCACCACGTCTAGGTGAATAAATGCACTGAGTTGCTGTCATGTGATTGGCTGACTAGCTATTTCCAAAGTGGCCGGTGAGTGTACGTCAATGTATTAAATCTATTAAAACTGCAAACCCACATCTTTACAACAGAAACACAGATCATTTCTAGTCACCAAATCAGAGCTTCAAAATCAGCGCTGCTTAAACCCTCGAATGATTTGTCAACTGCAAGATCAAAGCAGCAGTTCTTGTGACATCATAAAGCAAGGTTATTTGAATGAATGTATCAGTGAGAAACCTGTCTCATATTGTTAAAGAAAATTCTAAAAGGAAACATTAATTTAAAGGCACCTCAATCAGAACTGAATTTATTGCCAAGTACGTTCTCACATGCATGGAATTTGATCTGGTGTCATTGATGCATAAACAGCAATAATAAAAAGAAAATGGAAAAAATACTTCTGTAAGAAGTAATTGGTGCATAAACAATAAAAACTGTCGAATAAATGTAACAGTGGAATGGGGCTGTGCAAAGGCATGCAGATGTACAGTACCTTTCAGTGCAGAAATGATCAATCTGTACTTTATGGGAGTTGGGGGAAGGCAAGGTAAATGATATTCATAAGTCTAGCTGAATACGGAAATAAGCTGTTTTTCTGTCTTGAGGTTTTGGGCCTGATGAACTTCAGCCTCCTGCTGGCGGGTGACAAAAAGTTTGTGTCCTCAGTGAGAGGGATTGGCCACCATCTTCCTTGCTCGCCTCAGGGCCCTGGAGGTGTACAGGTCCTGTAGGGATAGCAGGTTGCAGTCAGTCACCTTCTCTGCTGTGTGGACGATACACTGCAGTTTGCTTCTGTCCTTAGCAGTGGCAGCAGCATATGAGATGGTGATGACTGCCAACAAAACGCCTCACATTTTTGTCAAAATTCATCCACTCCTTTTTAATATAAATGGAAATTAAAACACCCTGAGGCACATAACACATAACCTCCACTCCTCTTCTGTCAGTCAGTAAAGAAAACAAATGTAAAGCAGTTCCAGACAGTGACCTGTACCTCTTTCTTTCTTTTATTTTTAAGTTTTAAAGGGAAGTTATGTGATTGTGATTGTCATTGAACCCTACCCTTAATTTTGGTTTAATTTCAAAACTGAAAATGTCATACTGGTTCATCCTGAATTGCTATATCTTCTACACACTTACAAATACATGCTTACATGCCTCCATTCATCTCAGCACACAGGAACTGACACATCTGTGCTTTAAATATGCCGAGCACTTACAAACATGCACATTTATACGCAAATGGCACTATAAGTGACGCGCATGCTCTCAGGGTCGGTGTGTCTGAAGGGATTCAACCTCAGATAGTGTAAGAAGAGAAAAGCAGTTTGAATTATTGAAAGCAGAGAGAGCCGGAGAGTGAGGAACATGTGCATGGAGGAGGAAGAAGTGCATGGGATGAGAGAGAACGCTCAGAAGAGAGGATGGAGGATGCAATTTAAATATTTTGGGAAGGAGAGGACAGTGTAAGGACATGCAGGAGAAGGCGGAAATGCAAAGGAGAAGGAACAAGAGAGGGAGGGAAGGAAATGAGGTACTGGTGAGAATGTGAAGTTTTCTCTGCGGCTCATTTTGCCAACTGCTATAAAAAGGAAATGGTTGGATCAGCAGGGGTTTTGACGACACCGTTGTTGTTAACTTTGTCTGGCCTTACACGTGTGCCCCAAACACTTACTTCATGCCCCCACAGGTCAGGAGGAGCTGAAGGGAAAACAAGGAAAAAATCCAATAATGTCATTTTCATGTTCAGAATGCACAGCTCCATAAAGTGCACAGTGTGAGCACTTCTGTGTGCATCATTAAAGGACATATCTCACTCCAATCCACATTATATTTAAAAAAAAAATTATATACCAGATTATCATTATTTCTAACTCTTTAACTTGTGCGAATCCTGATGTACTTGATAAAAATAAAAATAGTGTAATGCTGTATGAGCATTGTGTTCATTATAATTTGCAGTTGTTTAGTTTATCATATAAAATTATTTATTGTTATTTACATTAATTAGTAAGATCCTGTCTTATAAATCACTCCAGACGTGTTATCAGTTACAAAAATAAAAAAACAAAAATTCATTAAAAAAATCTCCTTTAACAGTGGAATATCCGGATAAAATGCTGAAACCGACTTCTTCTGAAACTTCTCTGTTCTCTCACGACGTCCTGGATCAATAGAGCCTGAAATGTGGAGGTTTTCAGCTTGAAACAGGCTGACGACGGCGCCTGAGAGCGCTGCGCGACGTCTCGCTCCGTGGGAAGTCCTTAAAGCGACAGAATCACCTCAAAATCTCTCATCAGCTGTTAAAATTTTCACTGAAAACCAGCTTAATTTTTCGAACCGTGTCCACTTCGATGTGTCTCACAGGTTTAGAAAAAATTTTGATCAAACAAAGCACCAGTCTCTCAGCAACTTCTCAGACAAAGGAATTCCGACGAGGGGCTGGACGACTCCTCCCACAAGGAGTGCTCAAAGGCGAATGATGTCACCGACAGGCGTGGAAAAACTCGCGCATGCGCACGACGGTTCAAGCATGTCTGACGTAAAAACATATGAATGAAATCCATATAGTTTTTGAAAAAAATAAAAAGGACCGTTACTTTATTGACAGCCCTCGTATTCCTTTTTAAAATCCTACTAACTCAACCAATAATTTGAATCATGTTTAACTATAATTGGAGCAACTTTAACTTTTGACCCTTGTACAAACTGAAAGTAACCTTTGTAGCCATGCTTTCTGTTTTTACCCCATAACTCCATAACATTCAGTCACAGATAGTCCAAACTATACCTTTTTGGAATCTTTGTGATCAGACACATAATGTGGTATAGCTTTCAATATGATTGGAATTTTTTTTACCCATATGCAGTTCAATTGACCCCTACTTGGCCCCCTATTGAAAATTCAAATGGCTAATGTTATTTTTCTTAAATATGTACCAAAAGATATACACAGTCAAACTTTGGTGTTTGTAACCATAGTTGAAGGATTCCTCTGCAAATATTCTGTTATCTGCTGCACTATAAAGCCTGCTGAGATGTGGGGAAGCTCCCACCACACGATATTTCTGACTGACAGTGTCACCTCCTCGCTGTGAAAGCTGTCAGCCAGCTCGTATTTACTGCTGGCCAGCTGTGATGGCGCTTACACGGATTCCGGCTGCGCCGCCTTTCAGTCCTTACGGCTTTGACTCCTGCCAACCCAGCAGGACGTCTCTCCAAGCGCTCTCATATTTGGAAGGGGTGTGGCACGTGTGTGCACAACCATGCAGGAAAAGTGTTAATTGGCTTACTGGCGAGGCATTCTCCGCCCACGTGCGCAATTCACTCATCTTCTGGGACGCCTCCCTTCCTCTCATCAAGCGCCACTGACAAGTGGGAAATAATTAAGAGCTGAATAGCGTGAAGTAGAAAAGTACACACAAGGTAGGAAGTCCAGTGACACATGAAAGAGAAAATGAGAGGGAGATAGTGCACGGGCGCAATAGAGCTACCGCTAAAATAAGGCGTGTGGCGCACTGGTCACCATAGCAACCTTTTTAAAGGCTGATCCCCAATGTAATTAGATTGGCTTTGAGGCAGCCAGTCCGAGGGCAGCGAGTATGAAAATATAATGGCAAGAAGGCTTAGAGAGACTTATCGGAAACGACCCAGGTGAATGAAAGAACATCAGCAATGGTTTTCCAGTGTTAGGAAGCTCGTGGAGCAACTGGGACACACCCATCTTCAAGTTTCATTACTGTGAAAGTCTCCGGCAATGCTTGTTCCTCGTCTCTGCAAACGGGTTCCTTAATAATGGGTTTGATCACAGTATTCTCAGCTAAAGTCAAGGCACCTGCATTGGCAATACTACAGCAATACTGCCCTGTACGTATAATATTGCAGTTATTGTATTCCTACTGGTTGCAGAAGTCCAGAAAATGTGCTTTCTCTGCAGTGATGAGATGATTTCGTGGCATGTTGTTGGCATCATCATGACATCAAATATACCACATAGCAACAGTTGATTAGATGATCAGTGTACACTTTGGACCACCTCTTGGTTGGTTGTGGAGATTTCCTGCAAAATGTGTTTTTTTGTTTGTTTGTTTTTGTAGTAATTATAAATGATTAGCTGATCAACATAAACTTTGGATCAGCTCTTTGCATCTGCTGGTTGCTGCAATTTCCAGGAAATAGTGTTTGTTGGACAAGTGTGACATCAGTTGTGGTAGAAACCCCAGATGTCTGATCATGGACCAACTTGAAGCAGAGCAGATGTGGGCAAAAGCAAGATGAAGTTTATTGTACAATATGAAAGTGAGCAAAATATGTACAAAAAGGAATTCTGTCCATGAGTAACAGGCCTATGGCGCCAAATGGTGGATAGTGAATCTCTTCATGGCTGGCTAGCTTGGAATTATCCTGAGTGAGACAGAGAAAGACGCAAGATGAAATGGTGAATGACGGCGAGAATCGGGTCCAGCAGCAACAACTAAAAATGGATGATGGAATAATCTGAACTTTGTTTAGCTGTGCCATGATTTAAATAAAGGACCAATTTGTGCAGCATCTTCCTTACCTGGCCATCTTGGGCTTTAGCAGTAAAGAATGAATACTGTGATTCTTGCTGTGGCTTAAAGAAAGTGATATCCTCTCATGGAGTGTGGAGATGTAATCCAATAACCTGTCATGGTTGTGAATTTCTGCTTAAAAAGTGACAGAGCTGATTAGTGACAGGTGTGTATAGAATGTTGAATTCACGGGGCGTCAGTTTTTCAGCTCCATCCATGGCAGTCTGCTGTCAGACAGAATCATCCCAATTTCATTATATTGTCATGATGTCATTATGTCTTCAAGTGGGCTTCCATTCCTCTCCAACTTGCACAATTTGAAATCCGGAATTGAAAATACACAAAAGGGACATTTGAAAAGCCTTATTTTGACCATCTTCAACTGGGCTGCTCCAGACGTTCTTGGAGATTCTCATCCAAGGAATATTCCGACCACGTTTGGTGAAAATCTGCATGCACAGTTATTTTCTACCAATGTAGACACACAGAGGAGTGATTACAACACACTGCCGCACTGCTGGTGCACAGAGTAACAAGACAGCAGGAGACGCTGGGTAAGAGTGGAACGAAAATAGTGTAGAGCTTTCACTCATGCAAGTATCAAGAGATAAGGGCTTAGGCTCAGACCACTAAGGTGATATTATCAATGAAATTAATCCTGCAGAACTAGTATTATTAACCTCAATCCTCCTAGTTCCATCTAAGCTCATTAAATACAATAGAGCACAACATATCCCAGCACAATGAGGGTTATTTTCTTCAGTGGGAGCACTTTGGTTTGCTTCAGCTCTTTAAATTGTTTAAACTGTCACTTCACTTTTTGTGCTGTATTTTTGTGTCCCAAGAGTGAAAGATGATATGGGTGATTCTTTAACTACGGGCACTATTGGCCTTGTAAATGTAATTTCCACCACACCATTGCCTTACAATATAAAGCGCCTTGGGGCAACTGTTTGTTGTGATTTGGCGCTATATACATGTGCTCTGATGTCACTGTTTATCTCCATAGAAACTACCCAAACAATCTTTCATACAAACTGTTTAAAGGGACATTACAGTGTTGTGGTGGAAATTACGGCAATAGTGTGGGACAACTACATTTTGTTTAAAAAATCACAACAGTTGTATGACATTGAATACCCCAATTATGTTTTGATTATTTTACTGATATTTTATTCAGAGATATTTTAAAACATTAGAAAAAACGTTTCTTTACCATTCAATTTTATCATTGAAGATCAAAAGTCTGGGTGTGGGACAAGCAGAAAACGGCAATATTTGCATATGATGATGCTGAAAAAAGGTGAAAAAGTCATCATAGACTACTAGAACAAATTTCTTAACACACTTTCATTGTAAAGATAACTATAAAAGTGTGAAATTTCCCCTTTTTTCTGTTTTTCATACAATATGATCAAAGGACGTAATAAGTCCCCGTAGTCTAAGAATCACCCATATAGAATTTGTCATCATGCAGGGCTTCCGTGAGTTATTGATTAATCAGTTTTAGAGTATTTTGACAACTGCGGGTGGAAATGTGGATTATTTTCACTATTTGTTTACTGTTTTTTTTATATATATAATTTAATTCATATTTAGACTATCAAATGTCAACAACAAAAAACACAAATAATATCCATCACAATTGATTGGTGGACCAAACACAAAAAGAGCCACACATTCTTAACTTAGTAGTTGGAGATAACAATGACAAATGGATCACAATGATGAGAAAAATGTGAACACGTTCTGCCGGCAGCATGACTGTCTCATTCCACGTCAGCCAGTCAAAGTCTACCTCACAATCAACCCTTAGGTACCACTTTGGTCTCTGTGTATCGTCTCTCCACAGGAGTCCAGATATGGATTTACGTCACATATTTCATGGAACGTTGAAGCACAAATTTATCTCATAGCAGTATAGCTGTACATGCACAGACACAGAATTGAGGGAATTTAAAAAATGAACAAGTGACCCCAATAAGAACCTGTTTAAATTGCATAGCTGTCTGTGTGTCTGTCAATAAGAAGAAAAAGGACATTTATTGTCATTTTACATGCATACAACAAAATTTTCCCCCTGCATTTAACCCATCCTAATTACGTGTGGACACAGTGCAACCACTAGGAGCAGTGGGCAGCCACAGTCCTGCGCCCAGGGACCAAATAGTGAAATAATGTTGATCAAGTGATGGATCTTATCTTTGATCCTTAATTTGAGCTATGATATCTCAAAAGGACAGATTTCAATTATACCGAATCGAGCTATAGGCCTTCACTGAAGGAAGAGTTGATTACATTTTGGTATTAATCCAGATTACGAGGTGGGTCTTGATCTTGCATTGTATCTTTGATAGTGGTTCCTGTGATCCATATTCTTCCATTGGTCTCTGACATTTGATTAAGTTTCCTTTGATCTTGAAATTAGGATTGCTCCTTAGTTCAGTGATGAGGATAACAGGTTGGAATCTGGATCTGGATTCTGATTCTTTTGTTACTGCAGTCAACACTGAAGAACAACAAAAACATCACGTCTAGGGTGAGGTTGAGCAACTGACTATCAGAATCAAACAGCTGATTTGGACCAACATCAGCATAAAAAAAATCTTTAATTAGCACTGAAAGTCAAGATCAAAGATAAATATCAAAGAGGAGTGATTGTGATCAAGAGTTAACAATCAAGATCAAACCTCAGTGATCAGTAACAAATGCCACCAAATGAAATCAATGATCTAAGACCAGCAATCAAAGATACACAACCAGGATCAAAGGTCAGTAATGAGGATCGATGAATGTTTTAAATAAGCTCAAAGTAATAGCTCTCTCACAATGATTCAGAAATAAATAAAAGGAAAATATCAACAGAGATGTAAACCAAGGATTGTTGGACATTTGCAGCGGTATGTCCTGTTAACACTTATGGAGTGTTAAATTATCACTTCAGAAATGCAAAATGTAACAGTGTAAAATCATGTGTGTATTTCAACTATATTTGTAGTGCGCCACTGCCCAGTCTTTCCCCATCATTTGTCTTTAAAAAAAAAGAAAAGTTATTCCACGCTCTCCATCTCCTGTGACTGTCCAACATTCTGTTTGGACTTTTCCTGCATGTATTTTTGTGCGTGCATGTGCGTTTTTTTTTTTTTTTGGTTCAGCAAATACAGCAGTGCACTGACAGCAACCAACGTGTCAAACATTTTAATATATAAACTTGAAAATAGAAATAGGTACGTAATAAGTAAATGTAGACTCACTATCAACTTTGTCCTTTTAGATTATTTTTTGTATTACAGATCTTGTGACTGGCAGGAACTCTGTGTGGGTTTAGCTGAGGAGGTCGGAAAAAAGTTCCTTGTAACCTGGACAGCAGTCATGTGCCTTTTTTTAAGTCACTGAATTTTGTTTTTACCTTCTATTTATATATTTTTTTCATGGCTGCGAGTTCTTCCCCACTCATAGAAATTACTGTAAAAGGTGTTAATTATTTAATGTTGTCGGTGTTGCAGAGCGAACGGTCTGCCCCTAAACGATTGGTCTGCCTTTTGCATTTGTGCATGCATCACTTCAGATCTCTGCCGCTCGTCTGAGAAAGAGTCTTTTCACCCAAAGTGATCAAATGGATTAATGGGATTATTAACCATCAGATGACGAGTTAAAACCTCTTAAATCATTCTAAAGTCAGTTTTAAGCAGAAACTGGGCAAAATTCCGTGACGCTTTGAAATGGCCGACGCGCAGTGAACGCATCAGCTAGCAGCTCATTTAGCCGTGGCACTCTGATCGCTTCCGCTGCCTTTTATGATGAAATAATGCTGAATTTATGTGGAAGTGTTTTTTGTACAAAAGCTTCAGACATCTGTCACTCAGATAGATTAGGACTGGAGTGCAGGTTGAAGCAGAAACGAGGTTTTAATCAGTGAACCGCAGTTAATGAAGCATGCGCAGATGCAAAAAGGGGACCGATTTTTAGGGGGGGACCGTTCAGTTGGTGACACCAGAATACTGTCAACATGCATGTCTACATATTATTTTTCCGTCTATTGAAAAAATATGTATCTGGTCTATTCATGAGAGGAGCACAATCCACGTGGCACAATACACACATTTGGGACGTGTCCCTGATGCAGCTTGTCTGCAAGGTTTAATCCATTGTGTGCCTGTATGAAAATCAGCACCAAAGCAGCTGCAACACAGGTGTCATGCTTGGTGTGTGTGTGTGTGTGTGTGTGTGTGTGTCTGTGTGTGTGTGTTTCAGGCCTAATGAAGTACACCACAAGCCTTACATTCAAGAAGTTGAAATAGACATAGGGGGCTTAGTGTCACAAATTTGCTTTGTAAATGTCTCATTACAGCCTAATTAATTTGCAAAATAGTTAATGGTTGTTATGGTAACCATTCCCCCCGGCACTGGAGATCCTCTATAATTCCTCTATAATGTCAAATGCTGTGAGTGGAACCAAGGACAAACATTCCAACCCTCCTACTGATGTGGATAATTAAATCATTGAATGTCGAGAATATTGATAATCAGTTGATTGGATAATCATTCATTATTTTGACTAACAAGCCCTGCCCCATCCCCAACATTGCACCATTTTTTGCTCCAACACCCTTTCGTGCACGCGATGAGTCAACAACAGCTCTGTTCATGTGGGAAAATCTGCGAAAGGAAATAATGTAGATACATTTAATGGCACATCCAAGCCGAATTGATGACTTGTGTTCTGGTGTCACAGACCGATTGGCTCCCCCCTTAAAAATCAGCCCCCCTGATGGCGCGGTTCATGGATTAACACCTTGTTTATGCTTCAAACTGCCTCCAGTCATCATCTATCTCAGCGATGGATATCTGAAGCTTTTATACAACAATGATTTCCACATAAATTCAGCATTATCTCATCATAAAAGGCGGCGGAAGCAATCAGAATCCCGCGGCTAAATGAGCTGCTAGCTGATGCATTCACGGCGCATCGATTATTTCAGAGTGACACGGAATTTCACATTGTTTCTGCTTAAAATTGTCTAATTTCTGCTTAAAACTGACTTTAGAAAGATTTGCAAGGTTTTACCTTACCTTTGTTTTTGTTGTTTCTTAATCCTGACAAATTGTACTGTATTTGTTGTCTTTCTGATGCTTGATTCTGCTTTTTTCTTTTCTTTCTGTTTGAGGTGCAGCTTCATCCAGAGATGGGTGTGGTATCTGTTCCAGAAACTGTCCTGTGCATTGCTAACATTTCCTGTATGTTTGTTTTGTGAATTGTTTTGTAATTTGTGTCTGTATCATGGCCCAAGCAGAGGGTCACCCCTTTGAGTCTGGTCTGCTTGAGGTTTCTTCCTAAGAGGGAGTTTTTCCCTTACCACTCTTCTTGCTCTGGGGGTCGGTAAGGTTAGACCTTACTTCTGTGAAGCGCCTTGAAGCAACCTTGTGATTTGACGCTATATAAATAAATGAAAAATGTAATTACCTTTATCATCTGATGGTTAATAATCCCATGAATCCATTTGATTGCTTTGGGTGAAGAGACTCCGTCTCAGACGTGCTGCTGTGGTTCAAAATGACGCACATGCAGATGCAAAAGGCGGACCAATTTTTAGCGGCCGACCGTTCGGTCTGCGACACCGGCTGGAGCCTCCTGAGTGTTTATAACATAGCATTTGCGCTCCATTGCTCCAATCCTACACCCCCACCCCAACAAAGGGAACCGATTTCCGCTGCTCCGCTCTCCTTTCACATGTCTTGATCCTCCTTTGCTACCCTTCTTCTTTTTTCCACACTCTGTTTTTTTTGGTATCACCCATCTTTTTGTTCGTTTGTCTCACTCTTTTGCCCTCTCGCTCCCTGTGGCTCTTTTTTCGTGCCGGTGTGTTTTATTGCTTTCTACAGTATCTCAGACACACTTAGTCTTCACGTCTCAATCCCTCCCCACGTGTGTCGCTCCTGTCTTCCGCCACTGTCGCTCTGAGCTCAACCCCCCCCCCCTCCCCGCGCACCCCGTCTTTCTCTCCTTATCAAGTGTGTTTACACCACCCACCTGTCTAATCAGACAATCTTCTCTTAGGACTTTCTCACGGTTTGTTTTTCCCTCTTTTCTTCTATTTCTTATTTACTAACCCTCCTCTCTGTTTGCACCTCCATGGCCAAGTGTTATCCCTTCCTCCTCTTCTCCATCTGTCTCTGTGTACTAGGTCTTGTCCTCAGCCCACAGCTTGGTTGACAAATGGATTATCTCGCCACATAACTGTCTCCAGACATCTTTACTTAAGCAGCTACAACTATTTTATAGCTCTCATTTTTGTGTGACGGCTCACTACCTCGCAAACTGTAGTTCTCCTGTCACGTCTTTTTGCCCGTTTTGTTGATGTTGTGTTACTTATTGTCAGGTTTAATTTCAGGGTAATAATCCAAACCAGGTGAAGGGTGTTGGAACTGTAGCACTTTTACATGTTCAATGACTTTTAAGGGCTAAAAGTAGTTGGAAAATCACTTGTACCCATTTCATGTACAGGTGCTGCATGAGTAGAGTTATGTCAGTGTTGATTCTAGAGCAGAGGTCTCAAACTGATTCCAGAAAGAAATGCCCGGTTGATGTCAGAGGAGAAACGACAGACTGGTTGGATGGGTGACTGTGTGATGCTCTTATGGACCAACATCGGAGAACTGTTTCCAACACCTTGTTGAATTTATGCCATGAAGAACTGAGGCAGTTCTGAAGGCAAAAGGGGGTCCAACTCGGTGCTAGCAAGGTTTACCTAATAAAGTGGCCAGTGAGTGTATCTACACCACTGTGGTGCCATATTATCTCTTTCATAATATGGACCTTCAATTTCAATTTATTTTCATTTATATAGTGCCAAATCACAACAGAGTTGCCTCAAAGCGCTTCGCACAGGTAAGGTCGAACCTTACCAACCCCTAGAGCAACAATGGTAATGAAAAACTCCCTCTGAGGAAGAAACCTCAAGCAGACCAGACTCAAAGGGGTAACCCTCTGCTTGGGCCATGCTACAAACACAAATCACAGAACAATTCACAGAACAATTCACGGACGAATATACAAGAAATGCTATTGGCGCACAGGACAAGAGGATCGTCAACACGAATACAACTCCCATCTCTGGATGGAGCTGCACCTTAAACAGAGAGAAAAAACAGAATCAGGCATCAGAAAGACAAAAAATACTGTATAATTTGCCAGCATTAAACAACAAGAAAACCAGAGAAATACTAAGGTGATAGCTGGCCACTAGCCCAAAACTTCACTAAAAGACCCAGAATTTAGGTAAAGTTGAGGCCGCAGCCCGCTCCAGTTACTAATAAATGAATTAAAAGAGTAAAAAGCACAAAACAAAACTGTACCAGTATGCCAGCCATATGAAAGGGAAAATAAGTGCGTCTTAAGTCTGGACTTGAAAATCTCCACAGAATCTGACTGTTTTATTGACGCAGGGAGATCATTCCACAGAACAGAGGCACGATAAGCAAAAACTCTGTGACCTGCAGACTTCTTATTCACCTTAGGAACACAAAGTAGTCCTGCACGCTGAGAACGTAAAGCCCGGGCCGGTACGTAAGGTTTAATTAGGTCAGCTAGGCAGGAGGGTGCCAGTCCATGAATAATTTTATAGGTTAGTAGCAGAACCTTAAAATCTGATCTCACTGGGACAGGAAGCCAGTGAAGGGATGCCAAAATGGGTGTAATGTGGTAGAACTTTCTGCTTCATGTCAAAAGTCTGGCTGCAGCATTTTGAACCAATTGGAGACCCCTAATGCTAGACTGCGGTAAACCAGAAAATAGAACATTGCAGTAGTCCAATCTAGAAGAGATAAATGCATGGATCAGGGTCTCAGCATCAGCCATAGACAGGATGGGACGAATCTTCGCTATATTTTGCAGGTGGAAGAAAGCAGTCCTAGTAATATTTCTAATGTGGAGGCCAAAGGACAACAAAGGATCAAAAATTACCCCAAGGTTCCTCACTTTGTCAGTGTGATGTATGATACACGAGCCGAGGCTTAGCGTTAACTGGTCAAATTGATGCCAATGTCTGGACCAAGAATCATCATTTCAGTCTTATCAGAGTTTGAAAGTAGGAAGTTTCTAGACATCCAGCTTCTCACTGATGCAAGGCAATGTTCTAAGGATTTTATGTGAACAAGATTACCAGCAGTTATCGGCATGTATAACTGAGTATCATCTGCATAGCGGTGAAAGGTAATCCCAAAACGCCGCAATATGTGCCCAAGGGGTGCTATATGAATGGAGAAAAGCAGGGGGCCTAAGACAGACCCCTGTGGAACCCCAAATTTCATGTCACTAAGGTTAGAGGTAGTGTTACTGTACAAAACACAGTGAGACCGACTGGTCAAGTATGACGTCAGCTATGCAAGGGCACTCCCAGTAATCCCAAAATGATTTTCCAGCCTATCAAGTAGAATATGATGATCCACTGTATCAAATGCAGCATTGAGATCTAACAGCAACAGAACCGTAGTGGTGTCCGAATCCATTGTAAGCAGAAGATCATTCATCACTTTAGTGAGAGCCGTCTCTGTGGAATGATATTTTCTAAAAGCAGACTGCAGTGGCTCAAAGAGATTATTCCCAGTAAGATAGTCTACAAGCTGCCGTGACACCACTTTTTCCAGAATTTTAGAGAAAAAAGAAACCTAATCTTGACCCTAGTGTATTGAGAAACTATTGGCCGATATCAAATCTATCATAAGTAATGGTTTAATCACTGCAGATTTGAAACATTTAGGAACAGATCCAGAAGTTAAAGAAAGATTAATAATTTCCAGCACAGTTGGCCCAAGAGTGGGCCACAGGTCCTTAAACAGTTTTGTTGGTATAGGATCAAATAAACAGGTTGTGCTTTTTGTTGACATTACAAGTTTTGTCAGCATGCCAAGTGAGATACTATCAAATTCTGTAAATCTAGGTAATACGTCAGTAGTGGCGCCCACCTCAATAGCAGGGTGTAGTGGCTGGGTTAAGGCATGCCGGGATATGTTTAACCTGATGTCTTCTGTTTTTATTCCCAAAGTAATCCAGGAAATCTTGTGCTGTAAAAGGAGAGCGAACTACAGGTGGATGTAGTTATATGTACATGCATAAGTGTTGCCACCATGTCGAACAAGAACTCTGAGTTATGTTTGTTTTTGTTGATCAAATCAGAGTAGTAGGTCCGCTTTGTAGCCAATAATGCATGCTTATAGTCTAAGATAGCAACACGCCACGCAAGGTGAAATACTTTTCATTTTGAACGATGCCATTTCCATTCTAGACCTCTTGCTTTATGCTTGAGGTCACACAGATAATCATTGAACCAAGGTGACTGTGATTTGGGGGAGCGTGGTTTTAACACGGGGTGCAATCATGTCGAGTGTAGTTTTGAGCACTGAGTTTAAACTATCCACAAGTCTGTCTACTGACTGGGTATTTGTCAAATGTGAAGCTAAGACATCAGGCAGTCTAGCTTCGAGTTCAGTCTTAGTTGAGGAGTTGATGCATCGCAGTAGTGATATATAAGGTTGTTGTTCCACTAAACACGGCAGCGAAACTGTAAACTTAAGTGATCAGTGATCAGACATCACTGATGTAAGAGGCATGATGTCAATATTCGCGACAGCAATACCACGTGCGAGAACCAGATCCAGGGTATTTCCAATAATGTGCGCCGAATCCCGAATGCATTGCTGAAATCCTAATGCATCCACAATTTCCATAAATGATTTGCAGAGGGGATCAGAAGGCTTATGTTAAAGTCACCAATGATCAGAATGTTATCTACACTAGTTGACAAGTTAGAGATGAATGCACCAAATTCATCTAAGAATTCAGAATATGGGGCAGGAGGCCTATGTACAGTGACAAAATAATATGACTGATTTTTATTCTTCTGACCTTGGCAATGTGTAATATCCTGAGCAGAGCGGAGAATCAGGTGCTCAAAGGAGTGATATTTGTAACCCCCAACAGCTAATAAGCTAAACCTAGATTTATAAATAAAGTATCATATATAAGATGTCTAGAAGTAGGTTTAGGTTTGAGACATTCCACGCGCGTTGTAGGTCGCAGACATGAAATCTTTGCTATTGCTGGAACAACCACTGGGCCATCCTCAATTTCAACATCATCCAATATAGTAATGGGTATTAAGTTTGGAAAGCATATCCCTCTATGATTTTTATGGACATGACTACGGAAGCAGGCCACAGTCTCAACTTTTGAAATTCCCTCCCTGGCAAATAAACTGCACTATCACCATAGTGGATTTTCTGCACTAAATTCCCCACTAAGCTAATTGATTCCACACCCCCATTTGTCATAAGCCTTGCAGGGTCTCTAATCACCTGCTCTGTGGCCTACTGTAGATTCCTAATGTTCCCCTCCCTGTAGAGCTCTATCTATGTTTGCAGACAAGATGGCAGCGCCTTCCTCAGTAGGGTGGAGGCCGTCCGGCATCAGCAAGCCATGGCGGCCCCAGAACGAAGGCCAGTTATCAATAAAGCTAAAGCCTTGCTGACTACAAAACTGTGCCAGCCACCTATTTAATGATGTCAGCCTGCTAAATGCCTCATCAGTATCCCAGGAGGGGAGGGGGCCAGAGACTATTAATTGATGCTGACACATCTTTATGTCATCTCTATGTCCATTTTCGTGACTTCTGAGTGCTTCATCCTAATATCATTGGTGCCAACATGAATAACTATGTGACTATATCTCATGTCATGTTCCTTCATCTGTCTTACCTTCTGTAGCGTCAGCACCCAAAGATGAGATGCAATGTCGGGAACTCTGGCCCCAGGAATACATTTAACATCAGCCGGCGTCTGTAACCTGACTTTGCAAGTGATAGAATCCCCTATCACTAAAGTCCGGTGTTTCGGCCTGGAGACAGGAGTGGAAGTCACTTGTGGGGTCAGAGAATTCACATCAAGCAAATCCAAGGGGGAGAACCAATTCACAGTTCACACTGGTGAGTGTGATCGGGGTGCCACAACCGGGCACCAAGCCCTACACGGCTTCCTCCACCTAGCCACAGTCCGAAAGCCGTCCCCCACAGCCGGCGTTTCTAAGCTGATGCTAATGGGCTCGCTCGCCGGCACAACACTAACCTCATCTGGAGTGCCCATAATATCTAACTCCACTGAGCTAAGAAGCTGCTCTAACTTACGGACACGGCTCTCTAAGAGAGCCACCCTATCTTCCAACATCATGCAGAGGGTGTAAAGTAGAATTAGTAGTGTACTTTGTGCACTAAGAAATTCAAGAATGTAGCCAAGCAAACACGAGCTAACCAATAATGGATGAGCTAACCACTCCTAAGGCTCACACAGACACAAATAAATGAATTAAAATTCACAGGAGGTCAACTGAAAAACGAAAAGAAGTATTAAATGGGTAAAAAAGAAACAGCTATAAAAAGTAACGACGGAGAGGGGAGGGGTCGACCTAGCTAGCGAATGCTAACTGCTAGTGATTCAGAACAGGACTGTTGTTAAATAACGTTCAGAGTAGATACAATTAATAATCAAATCAAATCAGTTTTATTTATATAGTGCCAAATCACAACAAACAGTTGCCCCAAGGGGCTTTAAGGCAAGGCCATACAATAATTACGGAAAAACCCCAACGGAAAAAACGACCCCCTGTGAGCAAGCACTTGGCAACAGTGGGAAGGAAAAACTCCCTTTTAACAGGAAGAAACCTCCAGCAGAACCAGGCTCAGGGAGGGGCAGTCTTCTGCTGGGACTGATTTCTTATAGTGTTTCTTAAAGCCAGAAAGTTGCCATTTGAAATGACTTTAGTTTTGTGTCATGTCTGTGATCTGCTTTTTTTCTACAAAATTAAACAACTGAATGAACATCCTCCGAGGCCGGTGATTCCATAATTTTTGCCAAGGGTTGTATGAACCGCTTTATAAGATGGCATCAAAAAACTTGAAGAGATGCTCAAATGACCAGCAAATCATGGAGGGAAATTACATGTAGCATTAGTTTGGAGGTTGGTGATTGTATAAAGAAGTGGGGGCCATTGAGAGAATGAAATTCTACTTGGTATTTAGAGGAAATGACCCCTGGGTGTGAAAACGTAGGTAGAAACTAGGAATAAGTCTTGCATTGCGCCGTGTGCTTCTTTGCACTTGGTGGAAGACAGGACCTGATCTGTGTGCAAGGAAATCAAATCAAATCAATTTTATTTATATAGCGCCAAATCACAACAAACAGTTGCCCCAAAGCGCCTTATATTGTAAGGCAAGGCCATACAATAATTATGTAAAAACCCCAACGGTCAAAAGGACCCCCTGTGAGCAAGCACTTGGCGACAGTGGGAAGGAAAAACTCCCTTTAACAGGAAGAAACCTCCAGCAGAACCAGGCTCAGGGAGGGGCAGTCTTCTGCTGGGACTGGTTGGGGCTGAGGGAGAGAACCAGGAAAAAAGACATGCTGTGGAGGGGAGCAGAGATCAATCACTAATGATTAAATGCAGAGTGGTGCATACAGAGCAAAAAGACAAAGAAACACTCAGTGCATCATGGGAACCCCCCAGCAGTCTAAGTCTATAGCAGCATAACTAAGGGATGGTTCAGGGTCACCTGATCCAGCCCTAACTATAAGCTTTAGCAAAAAGGAAAGTTTTAAGCCTAATCTTAAAAGTAGAGAGGGTGTCTGTCTCCCTGATCTGAATTGGGAGCTGGTTCCACAGGAGAGGAGCGTGAAAGCTGAAGGCTCTGCCTCCCATTCTACTCTTACAAACCCTAGGAACTTCAGCCTTAAGCCTTCAGTCTGAGAGCGAAGCGCTCTATTGAGGTGACATGGTACTATGAGGTCCCTAAGATAAGATGGGACCTGATTATTCAAAACCTTATAAGTAAGAAGAAGAATTTTAAATTCTATTCTAGAATTAACAGGAAGCCAATGAAGAGAGGCCAATATGGGTGAGATATGCTCTCTCCTTCTAGTCCCCGTTAGTACTCTAGCTGCAGCATTTTGAATTAACTGAAGGCTTTTCAGGGAACTTTTAGGACAACCTGATAATAATGAATTACAATAGTCCAGCCTAGAGGAAATAAATGCATGAATTAGTTTTTCAGCATCACTCTGAGACAAGACCTTTCTAATTTTAGAGATATTGCGCAAATGCAAAAAAGCAGTCCTACATATTTGTTTAATATGCGCATTGAATGACATATCCTGATCAAAAATGACTCCAAGATTTCTCACAGTATTACTAGAGGTCAGGGTAATGCCATCCACAGTAAGGATCTGGTTAGACACCATGTTTCTAAGATTTGTGGGGCCAAGTACAATAACTTCAGTTTTATCTGAGTTTAAAAGCAGGAAATTAGAGGTCATCCATGTATTTATGTCTGTAAGACAATCCTGCAGTTTAGATAATTGGTGTGTGTCCTCTGGCTTCATGGATAGATAAAGCTGGGTATCATCTGCGTAACAATGAAATTTTAAGCAATGCCGTCTAATAATACTGCCTAAGGGAAACATGTATAAAGTGAATAAAATTGGTCCTAGCACAGAACCTTGTGGAACTCCATAATTAACCTTAGTCTGTGAAGAAGATTCCCCATTTACATGAACAAATTGTAATCTATTAGATAAATATGATTCAAACCACCGCAGCACAGTGCCTTTAATACGGAGGGCTTTTTTATAGAGCAACAGACTCTTTTTCCAGGCTAAGTGAAGATCTTCTAAATTAGTGAGACGCCATTTCCTCTCCAACTTACGGGTTATCTGCTTTAAGCTGCGAGTTTGTGAGTTATACCACGGAGTCAGGCACTTCTGATTTAAAGCTCTCTTTTTCAGAGGAGCTACAGCATCCAAAGTTGTCGTCAATGAGGATGTAAAACTACTGACAAGATACTCTATCTCACTTACAGTGTTTAGGTAGCTACTCTGCACTGTGTTGGTATATGGCATTAGAGAACATAAAGAAGGAATCATATCCTTAAACCTAGTTACAGCGCTTTCTGAAAGACTTCTAGTGTAATGAAACTTATTCCCCACTGCTGGGTAGTCCATCAGAGTAAATGTAAATGTTATTAAGAAATGATCAGACAGAAGGGAGTTTTCAGGGAATACTGTTAAGTCTTCAATTTCCATACCATAAGTCAGAACAAGATCTAAGATATGATTAAAGTGGTGGGTGGACTCATTTACATTTTGAGCAAAGCCAATTGAGTCTAATAATAGATTAAATGTAGTGTTGAGGCTGTCATTCTCAGCATCTGTGTGGATGTTAAAATCGCCCACTATAATTATCTTATCTGAGCTAAGCACTAAGTCAGACAAAAGGTCTGAAAATTCACAGAGAAACTCACAGTAACGACCAGGTGGACGATAGATAACAACAAATAAAACTGGTTTTTGGGACTTCCAATTTGGATGGACAAGACTAAGAGTCAAGCTTTCAAATGAATTAAAGCTCTGTCTGGGTTTTTGATTAATTAATAAGCTGGAATGGAAGATTGCTGCTAATCCTCCACCTCGGCCCGTGCTATGAGCATTCTGGCAGTTAGTGTGACTCGGGGGTGTTGACTCATTTAAACTAACATATTCATCCTGCTGTAACCAGGTTTCTGTAAGGCAGAATAAATCAATATGTTGATCAATTATTATATCATTTACTAACAGGGACTTAGAAGAGAGAGACCTAATGTTTAATAGACCACATTTAACTGTTTTAGTCTGTGGTGCAGTTGAAGGTGCTATATTATTTTTTCTTTTTGAATTTTTATGCTTAAATAGATTTTTGCTGGTTATTGGTGGTCTGAGAGCAGGCACCGTCTCTACGGGGATGGGGTAATGAGGGGATGGCAGGGGGAGAGAAGCTGCAGAGAGGTGTGTAAGACTACAGAAGAGTGCTAAAGAGAAATACAAGACGCTTATACAACCGTGTGAAATTCAGAGTGGCGTCACAGCAACAAACATTCCTTCAGAAGCAAGTTGCCCTTGTTGACCTTCATTCTATTATAAAGATGCCAGCATTGCTAAACGTGTCCAGGGACCTCACAACTCCATAATCTCTTCCCACGTGCCTCTCAATCTCAAAAGCTGAAGTCCCAAAGAAATAGAGATGTCCCTTTAAAGGTCAGCGGATTGTTTCCGGACTGTAGCTGTGGGTCTTTGAGACTCTCATCTGCTTTGCACTATGATATCCGAGGATAAGCATCATCACCTCTCGGGCTCAGCGTCTGTATCAGTCTTACATACGGGGCATCTGGGAGCCTCTAGTGAGGACTGAATCCTGCTCAATGGTAAAGAATACATTAAAAACATCTTGAATCTGCAGCTCTCCACCTGGAGGATCAGAGTACGTTGGAGCTACTATTAGACATTAAGACTCGTACCCACCGAACAAGTTTAGGGTCTCATGTGGAATCTCAGCAATTTAATAAACACCATTAAACATTGAGTCCACAACCATTAGGGGTACACGCACAATTTGAAAATTTATGAAAATCATGAAAACATCCCGAGATAGAATGTTCTCTGCCAATCATATGATAAAACTAGGATCAACTTGGATCAGCATATTGATTTCTTTTTTGTTTGTTGTTTTACTTTTTTTTTTTTTTTTTTGCTTCCAATCAAACTGCAGTAGTCACATAAACCTTCAGTCTCCTCATTTGGAGGACCTGGAAATGACATCAGCCAAACCTCAATCCATTTGATAACCATTTTTGGCAGAAGTAATAATCAGTATATTCTGAAAATTAAATTGGAATTTTTCAAGGATGTACAAGGGTTCCAGATTTTACAAAGCTGAGTTTACCTTCTCGACAGGTGCATAAACCCTTTAGACAAACACTATGTTGTTGACCTCCAACATTACAAGGACTAAATACTGCAGAAAAATGGGAAAAATCTGACAAAATCCCTGGTAAAATCCAATAACAGGCACTTGTTGAAAGACACGACTCACACTTTGACCTTGTGGCTTCACACTCAGTTATCATTCTGCCACTTTTGATAAATAATCCTGATAGCCAAGTATGCTTGATGCTGTTCCTCATGCATCTCAATGTCCACAAGGAGAGAGAATCTAATGTAAATGTGTTTATTTTGTTGCTGTTGTTGTTTCTATTTCTTTGTTTTGATGGTGTTACCAACCAGGCCCTGGTTGGTGAACAGAAGCTTACCAGAGCAAGAATTTGCTCTGGTAAGCTACTACTACTTCTTCTTTACTTCTTCTCTAACTTCTTCTCTACAAGAGTCAAGACAGAAGTCCGACTACCAGAGCAAGAATTTTAGCTGAGGAAGCTTCTGCGATTTGAAGCGAAACATCCTCACATCAAGCAACCCAGTCCAGTTGAAGATTCAAGCTTCTCTACTATGGAAACCACCTGGACAACTGAGAGCCTACACAGAAACCTCACGTGAAAAGCCAAAGATCGTTTTCAGGAGTGACATGTTACTAGTTGGCCCGTTTGAATAGCCCCCTGGGTGCTCCAATGAGTACATACTATTAGTACATACTCAGTGCGCCCTGCGCCATTACGCGCAACGATCAGTGAAAGCAGGAGCAGATGGAGAGCCTTTGATTACAATCTCACATGCTCAAACAAAGAGTGTGTAACTATCAAGATTGCTCCACTAGTTTGCATGTGAATGTTACTGGATATCTCTGTTGCTTTCTCTGCGTAAAGCACTGTTTACCATATCAATGGACAACAAAATGCATAGACCATTTTGTATATATTGTTCAAAATGTGCATTTGTGTCTATTGTTTGAACCTTTTTGTTGTGCAGTCTTTCACGCAAGACCTCAAATTACCTTTATAACGTGTCAAAACAGTTGTTTATTATAGTTTGCTGTGTGTTTTGAATAAATGTGTGTGGAAAATTATTATCCGCTTTATTTTTTCCTTGCCTATTTTTGATTATAAACCTTTATTACACTTATAAAACACAACAAAAACATATATATTCTGAAAGCACAGGTTGTCCTGAAAAAAAGACACATGAAACCTGATTGTGGAATGCAGGGAGAGCTGTTAACAGCCATAATAAAACAGTTATGCCAGGCGAGTGAACTGTCCAAAAAATGCCCTCGGACCCCAGAGGGATAATCTGGCACGGCATGGTCACACACAGTAAAATCACCAGTGTAAAACTAACACTGACAGTGTTACATTAACAGTGACAGTGAGCATATGGTCCCACTCTGGCCAGAGTGGGACCATATGTTCACCGTCAGTGTTAATGTAACACGTGATTTGACTGGGTATGAGTCCACTGTACTGAAAAAGGTATGAAAAAACTGAGTTTATGAAGATGATCCACTTTGTCTCCAGTGTTGGTCGGTGGGATCAGTTATCTGTGCAGACATTGAGACAGACTGATTACAGTTATGTCGTGTCATAGCAAGAACGATTTGTGTAATCTGTTGCTTTCTGACATTTTTGGCGAATGGTGGTATTTCGCGCTGACCTTATTTCCATCTGTTTTTAATCTCTCTGCTCACAAATATTAACATGACAGTGATCCCAGGTTGGCCTTCCACTGTTAGAGACACTGTATGTTCACTTTGATGTCGGCTAAAGTAAAAGTGTGATATGGAGAGCAGGCTGTGGTCTGCCCGCTATTCGGTTCAGGTGGTTAAACTTTTTCACAACTGCCCTTTTGTGCTGAATTATTAAACATTCCCACAGCAGCCCAAAGCTTCCAATATCAACATGAAACCTGTCACATTTGGCCTACATTTCTGTCAGGAAAAAGCTCTGTGAAGTGTTGGATTGTGAACTTTATTCTTGACCTGGTATTTGGCACCAGAGGGAAGGAATCAAATACCTGACCTGTGTCCTGTTAATGATGGGTTTGTTTAAAATGGATTTTTAGACTTTAGGCACACTGCATCTTGTTCAAAGACCCACAGCTGCAGTCTGGAATCAACCCACTGACCTTTCTGTTGATTGACAACTCATTCTAGGTCTTTGGGACATCAGCTTTTGAGACTGAGAGACACCTGGGAAGATTATGGAGTTGTGAGGTCCCTGAACAGATGTTTGCACTGTTACATCAAAATAAAGGACTAAATATTTCGGGTCCTGGTGCTTCCTGTCTTACTGTATCATTGGAGACGATTTTAATTTAATCAGCTTATAAAGCGCCAAATCACAATAAAGCCATCTCAAGGTGCCTCACACAGAACAGTTCAACATAAAAAAAATTAAAATAAGTCAATAAAATTAAAAAATTCAAATAAGGTTCCGGGTTCAAATCCCACCCCTGCCACATTTCTCCATGTAATGTGGAGTTGCGTCAGGAAGAGCATCCGGCGTAAAACCTGTGCCAATTCAACATGCAGATCCACCTTGGATTTGCTGTGGCGACCCTAAGTGCAAACAAGGGAGCAGCCGAAGGGACTTACTTTACATAGTTAAAAACAGAAGTAAAAGAATAAAACAGATTAAAAAATAAAAACTATTCATAAGAAAGAGAATAAAAATAGGTTTTAAGTCTTGACTTAAAAATGTCCACGGACTCTGCTTCATGGTCGCAGGAAGACAGTTCCACAGAGCGGGTGCACAATAAGAAAAGGCTCTTTGACCCGCTGACTTCTTCACCCTGGCAACACAGAAAAGTCCCTCATCCTGCGACTGCAAAGCCCGGGCCAGCACATAGGGATCCACCAGATTGGCCAGATAAGATGGTGCCAGTCCATGAACTTTAAAAGTCAGTAATAAAACCTTAAAATCTGCTCTCACAGAGACAGGGAGCCAGTGTAAAGTTCCCAAAATGGGTGTGATATGTTCAAACCTTCTGCTTTGTGTCAAAAGTCTGGCAGCAGCATTCTGAACCAGCTGAAGACCCCTAATGCTGGACTGCGGTAACCCTGAAAATAGGACATTACAATAATCTAGTCTATGTAGAAGAAACAAAAGTATGAATCAGGGTCTCAGCATCAGCCATAGACAGGATGGAGTGGATCCTCTTTATATTTCACATATGGAAAAAAGCAGTCCTAGTAGTATCCCTGATGTGGAGGTCAAAGGACAATGTGGGATCAAAAATTACCCCAAGGTTCCTCACTTTGTCCGTATGATGTATGGCACACAAATCCAGGCTGAGCACCAGCTGGTCAAATTGAAGCTGAGACCTGGACAATAACTTGTGACCAAAGGTGATGAATAGATGGGGTGGTACTCTATCACTTTGGAGGATTCTTGGGATCCTTGGGTTTGGGACTAAGATGATGTGTACTTCTCGCATTGTGAGTTAACATCAGCTACATTTGGCTATGCAATGAGTTTCTTTTGGCATGATCCAGGTGGAACTCAGTGGCTGCAAAAGGGGGCGCCCATGTTTCACCCAGATGCAGCAGATAGATGGCTACTTTCGGGAGATGGGGTGGGATTGGTTGACTGCCTTGGTTGTTGCCACCCAGGAGCCATGCCAGTTTCATCTTGTGGTGGATGCATTGATGTGTGGCACCAGTTATGACCTGTTGTAGTACTATTATGGTATTAATACCAGCAGCAACAACATGAAGGCACCTTGACACTTGCACGAATATTGGCACCATACTGCTGCGCAGTTCATTGTGTCAATGCGTATTATTAGAGGGTACTCACCTTGACACGCACAAATTTGATCCCCGCACTGGTACAGAATCTAACGTGCCAATAAGTCAACTCATCGTAAACTGCGTGCACAGTGACACGCAGTGTTTGCCAATAGGTTGTGCAATGTTCAAGGCTAGTTCACCAAGTGGCACAAAATTTATACGTGCCAGAAATTTTGAACATTTTAAAATTGGTACATTTTATTGGCATGCTAAACTATGTTTAGCTGCGCATCTTTACATGCAATATACAAGACTAGTTCTAATTCACCAAATAAAGAATCTCACTCTGTGAAAATTGGAAAGGAGAGAACATGAAGTCTACAGTGTCCTGATGTTGGTCCCAAAGTCTGAAACATTCAAAAACCGATTTCACACAGTCAAGAAACCAACCTATACTGATCTCAAAGGATCTCAATTCTTGTCCCTAGTGTATTGTCCCAGACCTGATCTGATCTGGTCTGGTGAAAACCTCACACCTTTCTGACCAATCTGAAAAGTACAAAATTTAAAGTGGCTTGAAAGCAGCCCAATATGCTACATTTCAATGAGAATACTTTTTATCTTAACAAGACTCTTTCATTCATTCATTCAGTGAAGTCCTCCAACACTTCCTGGGGTATTCCGAGGTGTTTCCAAGCCAACACCTAAATATAATCCCTCCAGTATACCCTGAGTCTTCTCTAGAACCTTTGTCCCAGTTGGATGTGCCTGGAGGACCTCCCTAGGGAGAAGACCAGGGGACATCCTCACCACATGCCCGAACCACCTCAGCTGCCTACCTTCAAGGTAAAGAAACACTGGCTCTACTCTGTGCCTCTCACAGATATATGGCCTTCTAAAATAGTTCCTGAGTGTAAGCCAAAATATCCGCCAGAGGAACCTCATTTTCAACATTTGTATCCCTACCCTTCTTGTTTTGGTCATTATCCAAAGCTCGTGAGTACAGGAGGGTAAATTGACTGATAAATCAAGAGTCTCGCCATCCGTAGGACTTCAGGCACATCTCCAACACACTGTTGGGTTAATTAGAAAGCCAGTAGGACTGTTGTAAATGCCTGGCTTTCATCAGTAAATGTAACCAGTACTCACTGGCCAGTCACCTCACTCGCACATCGAAATACTGTTTCACATCCTGAAATCTGTAACAGCTGCTCTATGCTTGTGCCTCCAAATGTGAAAATGGCACCCTTTAATTAACGTTGCCTGATATGGATGTCGCACATTAAAAAGAGGCATTTTCTGAAAGTAAATGCTGTGTTTTTCAAAATAGGCAAGTTTGTTTTCCGCTTGCTACATTTTAATGTTGGATTATGCGCAGCAGAGCACAACCCTTACTGATACAGAAAACTGAATGCATAATTCAAAAAGGAGTACATTCAGGAGATGTAAGACCTGGGGCAGAAAACATGTTTTTGCAGAATTTTGATGGAAAAGAAGTGCCACTGATACCAGAATATCTTCAGTGATGAGGCGCATGCAAAATCCGCAGAACCCCCTCGATTTTGCATGCGTGATCTCGCTAAGTGCAGCATCCGTGACACTGTGCATTCTCTTCACGGCGGCATTTCATCTCCATGTCATTATGCCGCACAGCTGACGCGCACACATCTGTGCATACTTGTGTGAATGTCACCTATAGCACACAGATGTGGTTTTCCCTTGAGACGTTCACCGCCGTAGCGGGGTGGACGGAGCAGAAGTAGGGAGTGCGGCGGGGGTATTGATGTAAGAATCTCTTGGTGATTGGGATGCAACGGACATGACGGGCGTGTGACGTTTGGCCCGACAGAGTGAGAGACACAGGCAGTGTGAAAAATTGATGTGCCCTACTTACAGCAGCTGAGTAGAGAGCAAGAGCGTGAGGGCGGGAGGATGATGTTAGAGTCTGGAAGTGAGCGATCCATGTTGGTTGTTTTCTCATCTTTTTGCATTACATTATGCCAGTTTGTTTGCTTGTGCTTAACCGACGCACTGCGCGAGTTCCTTTTGGCTTCTATATTTGTGCACAGCTGTGTGTGTGTGTGTGGCTTATTAATTTTACAGGCTTAGCTGCAGACACGTTGTGGGAGAGCTGAGCCTCTCATTAGCCCAAACACTCTCTGCACCGTTTGACCAATTGCAGCCCTTTATCGGACCTCCGCCTATTAAACTGAGGTGGGGCAGAGAGGCGCTCGTCCCTGAAGGAGTCAGCAGAACAGGAACGTTAATCAATGTTTCGGAACTCCACGCAGGAACAACTACGGTGCTTTGGCACATTTACTCCAAGGGACGTCTTAATGGCCCAGTAGGATTTATGGAGGTTTGCAGTGCAGGCCGCGCTCGCCGTTTGAATTGATGCTGCTCTCAGCAGTGTCTTTAATGCACTGTGGCCACCGTGACTCACTTGGTAGCTGGATGCCAGAAGACTTTTAAGATGCTTTGTTTGGTTTTGGCGTGGAGTACGTGCAGTGGGTTATGGATGTGTCGTCCTGTAGTCGACTCCCAGTCGGACTACCTGTCTTTGTCCTTTGGACAACACACTCCAGCTGCGTTGTCCAAGTCCACCCAGCTGTAAAACAGTAGGCATCCATTAGCAGAGGTGGGAGTAAGTCACTGTCAAGTCATTCTCAAATCATCAATCTGCAACTCCCAAGTCAAGTCTGAAGACAGCTGTCAAACACATGCTGCTCATTATGACTTGAGAGTGACTTGATGGTGACTTACTCCCACCTCTGTATTAGTCTCGGGAGACTATGGAGTTACACACTGGATGATGAAGCTGGAACGGTGTCGGGTGTGGCTGGTCAACCCGATGCAGGAGTGACCTTCCATGCAATGCGCGCAAGTCAACAGGGTCTTTTTGCCTCTTTGTCTTCTTTCCTCCTCTGTCTCTTTGCTTCCGACTGTTGTGCAAGTGTTTGTTCAAAGTTTGTGAGGCCTTTCCTCACCACTGGGATTGGGACGACTCATGAATATCATTAGTCGGGTACCATTAGTCATCAACTAGTTGACTAGTTGGTAACTAAATTTGGCATTGAATGAATTAAGCCAATTTTGAATCTTCATGGCGAAGCTCAAACATGACATTTTAACAAATATAAGCACAGAATCACAAATACAAAAAAAAGCATTATCATGAAGATAATACCTGCATTCATTTCCGAGTCAAAGACGACCCGTTTGAACTGACGAATTCACCTGTCAAGGTTCACACACTTTCTTCACTCAGTGAAGGGAGTGATGGCAGCTCCAGCAGGTCTATTCTTTTAAGGGTTAAATGAACTTAACAAATGGCTTTCGACTAGTCAACTCATGAAATATAGTAAACTAGTCAGATGTTAGCTAGTCGTAGTTGACTATTACAACTAGTCATCCCATAACTACTCAATACCTGTCTCCAGATTGATGGTTTAGAAGGTGCAGCTTTCCTGGAGTCTGGATCAATGCTGAGGACCTTCCTGTTTGTCTATCAAATAAATGTCCTTCAAACACAGTTGTGGTCCACCTGTTGGATGTTCCAATTGTGTAAGTTCTCCATAGAGAAGCTCTTTGGGGATCTGCCCGTTGTGCATTTGAGCAACATGCCATATCCTATCCTATCCTATATGTCTCTGTTCCGGTGTCGCAGACCTAACAATCCGCCCCTAAAAATCATCCGCCTTTTGCATCTGAGCGTGCATCGTTTTGGATTATTAGCCATCATATATATGACAAAGTTAAAACCTCTTAAATCATTCTAAAGTCAGTTTTAAGCAGAAATGATGTTGTTTTAAGCAGAAATGAGGCAAAATTCCATGAAACTTTGAACACATCATCTAGCAGCTCGTTTAGCCACAGCACTCTGATCACTTCCGCCGCCTTTTATGATGAAATAATGCAGACTTTATGTGGAAATTATTGTTGTACAAAAGCTTCAGATATCTGTCGCTGAGATAAATGATGACTGGAGTGCAGTTTGAAGCAGAAACGAGGTGTTAATCAATGAACCGCGTCATCAGGGGAGACTGATTTTTAGGGGGACCGTTCAGTCTGCTACACGGGTATATCCAGCTGTAAATAGGTGAGGACATAACCTGCATTTGGCTGGTGTCCTGTTTGGGAAGGAGAGGGAGCCACAAACTCTCATCCACTCCACCGTATAGAGTTGCGACATCAGCACCATCAGGCCGACACATTCTCAGCCCCAACTCATCACATATTGATGCTTGGTCAGTGTCACTGTGTGATGAGTTAGGTAGCCGCTTCACACCGTTTAGTGATGCATGGGAAAATGTGTTAATGTACAGTCATTTCTAATACATTTTTAATGTAATGTCATTTGTAATGTATTTCTAATGTCACATCATTTCTCTGTGATAGACAGACAGAACTATCTGTTTGGCTTTGCATCGTCAGGGAGTGTTCATCTGTGTTTGGGCTGTGGTTGTAACCCAAAGTTCATCATTAGCGGTAGAGTTAGTGTTTCCCTTCACGTCACAGAATGATGCAGAGGGGTGTTTTACCCTGTAGCGGGCAGATGGCAGACAGCATGTATGGCATCATGTGTGAGAGCGGCTTGATGATGTCATTGTGATCAGAGTAGCTCATGGTGATGTTGGGGCTATGGTACGGATGGCATAAGCTACGGACAACAAACGTACAGTAGGCACCTTTACTGATGATGTCCGTTGCCATCGCCTCATGTTGCGGCATAATTATCACCACCCGGTGTTGCAAGGATTTGTACACAATTCCTGCAAGCTGACAACATCCTACATCATGAATAGCCAGTGTCACAGACCAAACGGTCCTCCCCTAAAAAATGGTCTGCCTGCCTCCACTGGGCATGCGCCATTTCGGAGGTCATCCGTTCGTCTAAAGCGATCAAATGGATTAATGGGATTATTAACCATCAGATGATTAATAATCTGATCTAAAGTCAGTTTTAAGCAGAAACTAGGCCATTTTAAGCAGAAACGAAGCAATTCTATGTGACGCTATGAAATGACTGACGTGCAGTGAATGCATCAGCTAGCAGTTCGTGTAGCCGCGGCGATCTGATCGCTTCCTCTGTCTTTCATGATGAAAAAATGCTGAATTTATGTGGAAATGATTGTTGTACAAAAGCTTCAGATATCTGTCGCTGAGATAGATGACTGGAGTGCAGTTTGAAGCACAAATAAGGTGTTAATCGGTGAACCGCAGCTAATGATGCATGCACAGTGAAGGCAAGGCAGACTGATTTTTAGGGGGGACGATTTGGTCGGTGACACCGGCATTTTCAACAGATAAATCATCTATTGATCATACTGTAACCCATGGCATTAAGTGTGTTTGAGTTTAACCTTCATGCTTCTCCTACAACAAAGATTTTTGAGAACGTGCAAACCGCCAGCTTCTAGTAAATTATCTTTTGCAGCAACACATGTTCCCAACCACAAGATAAGCATTTTATGTTCAGTAGAACACAGCTACCTGCAGACCAACAGAAATGTCACTGACCTTGAATCATTCTATGCCCCCCACCCCAAAATGTGCCAACATGACATTTTGCACACGTCTCAAGTTTTTGTTGAAAAAAATGCTTTTTCAGTTATTCTGCATGCAAGCTCCTTGAATCAGCATCAATCTACACAAACATTTTCATCGATATTGAATCATTCCAGAGGCCCATATGGCCCTCGGAATGCTGGGGAAAAGAATTTGCTGTCTGCTGATCTTCTCAAGTTGACTATAGTTGACTATCTGGCCATTGTAAGTTGGACTTTTAAGATAAAATCCCCATGGGCCCCCATCAGAAGGGAAAACAAGTTCAGATAAATACTGTACATACAACTGACATTTTTCCCATATTTGGTCAAAAAAATATTCTTTGTCCAAAGGATTTGAGGTAGGGCTGCACGGTTTTTACAGTTGACGGTACAAATGATACACATTTGGCCCATATACAATGTGGACTCCACCTACCAATCACAATGCTTCAGATACACCCTGCAGAGTTTATTCAATCCAGGGAAACTCTGTGAAGCACTGCTCCTTTCCTACAGCAGACAGAGTGCAGGGGAGGGGGGGTGTTCTGAGCTGAGGCGTGTTTCAAGCGGTCTCATCCCCACTTAGCAGCCAACTAAACAGTTAAGCATTGACGAGTTCTGTCGCGGAAATGTTCGCTGAACACTGCAAAGCCAAGACAGCTATGTGCAATATTTGCATAGTTGTTGTTTATTTCAGCGGACTGCTCCGTCGCGACCTGAACCAAATATTTGAGAAAGCACCACATTAAATAACGCAAGGATTTTTTTTTTTTAACTGGGTGTAGCAAATCAGCCGGGGAACAGCAACTTCCCCAGACTGACTTCAAATATGAGTAAATTGAGCACTGTTATGATTATTATTTAAATTATTTTTTTGTTTTTGCTGGTTTCTTATTGCGTTTAGAAAATGAGGAAATGTCTCCGTCCTGAAAACGGTTAATGTATTTGGAGCGGGTACGCCATCTAGTGTTCAAGAGATGAAACTTAACCAAAACATCAAATCTAGGCTTGCATCTGAGATCTACCTTCTGGCAAATTGTAGCTGTAGTTTTGAGTTCTGCACAACAAATTCTTAAAATTACATTATGTTTTTGTTGTTTGTTTTTTATCAATTTAGCTTTGCTAAAGGACTATATAACCCATTCAGAAACACTTTCATTATCATTTTTACACTTAAGTTTTATATCATGATATATACCGTTACCATGAAGGGATTCAATTTATACCACAATATGAATTTTAGGTCATATCGCCCAGCCCTAATTTTGGGGTGTCTTGACCCTATTTTTGACACAAATGAGCAAATTCCTTCATTCATTTTCTATACTTGCTTATTCCATTTAAAGCCCAGTTTATGCTACTCCATATCTGCAGCTCTGTAGCCGCGTGTGATTGGGAATGGTCTCTGCATAACCAGACACACACCTCCCCAAAACTGAAACTACGAAGGCCACACAGGATCTGATTGGTTACTTTTCCGGTTTGACTCCCGTCATATTTAATAGTGTTTGCAGTGCACCTGGAGATTACATTCTGATTATGTTTTCACAAAAGTCTGCAAATACAACCCCTGGCAAAAATTATGGAATCACCGGCCTTGGAGGATGTTCATTCAGTTGTTTAATTTTGTAGAAAAAAAGCAGATCACAGACATGACACAAAACTAAAGTCATTTCAAATGGCAACTTTCTGGCTTTAAGAAACACTATAAGAAATCAAGAAAAAAATTGTGGCAGTCAGTAACGGTTACTTTTTAGACCAAGCAGAGGGAAAAAAATATGGACTCACTCAATTCTGAGGAATAAATTATGGAATCACCCTGTAAATTTTCATCCCCAAAACTAACACCTGCATCAAATCAGAGAGCTGTTGCACCAAGTGGACTGACATGAATCATGGCTCCAACACGAGAGATGTCAATTGAAACAAAGGAGAGGATTATCAAACTCTTAAAAGAGGGTAAATCATCACGCAATGTTGCAAAAGATGTTGGTTGTTCACAGTCAGCTGTGTCTAAACTCTGGACCAAATACAAACAACATGGGAAGGCTGTTAAAGGCAAACATACTGGTAGACCAAGGAAGACATCAAAGCGTCAAGACAGAAAACTTAAAGCAATATGTCTCAAAAATCTAAAATGCACAACAAAACAAATGAGGAACGAATGGGAGGAAACTGGAGTCAACGTCTGTGACTGAACTGTAAGAAACCGCCTAAAGGAAATGGGATTTACATACAGAAAAGCTAAACGAAAGCCATCATTAACACCTAAACAGAAAAAAAAACAAGGTTACAATGGGCTAAGGAAAAGCAATCGTGGACTGTGGATGACTGGATGAAAGTCATATTCAGTGATGAATCTCGAATCTGCATTGGGCAAGGTGATGATGCTGGAACTTTTGTTTGGTGCCGTTCCAATGAGATTTATAAAGATGACTGCCTGAAGAGAACATGTAAATTTCCACAGTCATTGATGATATGGGGCTGCATGTCAGGTAAAGGCACTGGGGAGATGGCTGTCATTACATCATCAATAAATGCACAAGTTTACGTTGATATCTTGGACTCTTTTCTTATCCCATCAATTGAAAGGATGTTTGGGGATGATGAAATAATTTTTCAAGATAATAATGCATCTTGCCATAGAGCAAAAACTGTGAAAACATTCCTTGCAAAAAGACACATAGGGTCAGTGTCATGGCCTGCAAATAGTCCAGATCTTAATCCAATTTAAAATCTTTGGTGGAAGTTGAAGAAAATGGTCCATGACAAGGCTCCAACCTGCAAAGCTGATCTGGCAACAGCAATCAGAGAAAGTTGGAGCCAGATTGATGAAGAGTACTGTTTGTCACTCATTAAGTCCATGCCTCAGAGACTGCAAGCTGTTATAAAAGCCAGAGGTGGTGCAACAAAATACTAGTGATGTGTTGGAGCGTTCTTGTTTCTCATGATTCCATATTTTTTTCCTCAGAATTGAGTGAGTCCATATTTTTTTTTCCTCTGCTTCGTCTAAAAAAAGTAACCGTTACTGACTGCCACAATTTTTTTTTCTTGATTTCTTATAGTGTTTCTTAAAGCCAGAAAGTTGCCATTTGAAATGACTTTAGTTTTGTGTCATGTCTGTGATCTGATTTTTTTCTACATAATTAAACAACTGAATGAACATCCTCCGAGGCCGGTGATTCCATAATTTTTGCCAGGGGTTGTATGAACCGCTTTACAAGATGGCATCAAAAAAACTTGAAGAGATGCTCAAATGACCAGCAAATCATGGAGGGAAATTACATGTAGCATTAGTTTGCAGGTTGGTGATTGTATAAAGAAGTGGGGGCCATTGAGAGAATGAAATTCTACTTGGTATTTAGAGGAAATGACCCCTGGGTGTGAAAACGTAGGTAGAAACTAGGAATAAGTCTTGCATTGCGCCGTGTGCTTCTTTGCACTTGGTGGAAGACAGGACCTGATCTGTGTGCAAGGAAATCAAATCAAATCAATTTTATTTATATAGCGCCAAATCACAACAAACAGTTGCCCCAAGGCGCCTTATATTGTAAGGCAAGGCCATACAATAATTACGTAAAAACCCCAACGGTCAAAACGACCCCCTGTGAGCAAGCACTTGGCGACAGTGGGAAGGAAAAACTCCCTTTTAACAGGAAGAAACCTCCAGCAGAACCAGGCTCAGGGAGGGGCAGTCTTCTGCTGGGACTGGTTGGGGCTGAGGGAGAGAACCAGGAAAAAGACATGCTGTGGAGGGGAGCAGAGATCAATCACTAATGATTAAATGCAGAGTGGTGCATACAGAGCAAAAAGAGAAAGAAACACTCAGTGCATCATGGGAACCCCCCAGCAGTCTAAGTCTATAGCAGCATAACTAAGGGATGGTTCAGGATCACCTGATCCAGCCCTAACTATAAGCTTTAGCAAAAAGGAAAGTTTTAAGCCTAATCTTAAAAGTAGAGAGGGTGTCTGTCTCCCTGATCTGAATTGGGAGCTGGTTCCACAGGAGAGGAGCCTGAAAGCTGAAGGCTCTGCCTCCCATTCTACTCTTACAAACCCTAGGAACTACAAGTAAGCCTGCAGTCTGAGAGCGAAGCGCTCTATTGGGGTGATATGGTACTATGAGGTCCCTAAGATAAGATGGGACCTGATTATTCAAAACCTTATAAGTAAGAAGAAGAATTTTAAATTCTATTCTAGAATTAACAAGAAGCCAATGAAGAGAGGCCAATATGGGTGAGATATGCTCTCTCCTTCTAGTCCCCGTTAGTACTCTAGCTGCAGCATTTTGAATTAACTGAAGGCTTTTCAGGGAACTTTTAGGACAACCTGATAATAATGAATTACAATAGTCCAGCCCAGAGCAAATAAATGCATGAATTAGTTTTTCAGCATCACTCTGAGACAAGACCTTTCTAATTTTGGAGATATTGCGCAAATGCAAAAAAGCAGTCCTACATATTTGTTTAATATGCGCATTGAATGACATATCCTGATCAAAAATGAATCCAAGTTTTCTCACAGTATTACTAGAGGTCAGGGTAATGCCATCCAGAGTAAGGATCTGGTTAGACACCATGTTTCTAAGATTTGTGGGGCCAAGTACAATAACTTCAGTTTTATCTGAGTTTAAAAGCAGGAAATTAGAGGTTATCCATGTCTTTATGTCTGTAAGACAATCCTGCAGTTTAGCTAATTGGTGTGTGTCCTCTGGCTTCATGGATAGATACAGCTGGGTATCATCTGCGTAACAATGAAAATTTAAGCAATGCTGTCTAATAATACTGCCTAAGGGAAACATGTATAAAGTGAATAAAATTGGTCCTAGCACAGAACCTTGTGGAACTCCATAATTAACCTTAGTCTGTGAAGAAGATTCCCCATTTACATGAACAAATTGTAATCTATTAAATAAATATGATTCAAACCACCGCAGCGCAGTGCCTTTAATACCTATGGCATGCTCTAATCTCTGTAATAAAATTTTATGGTCAGCAGTATCAAAAGCAGCACTGAGGTCTAACAGAACAAGCACAGAGATGAGTCCACTGTCTGAGGCCATAAGAAGATCATTTGTAACCTTCACTAATGCTGTTTCTGTACTATGATGAATTCTAAAACCTGACTGAAACTCTTCAAATAGACCATTCCTCTGAAGATGATCAGTTAGCTGTTTTACAACTACCCTTTTAAGAATTTTTGAGAGAAAAGGAAGGTTGGAGATTGGCCTATAATTAGCTAAGATAGCTGGGTCAAGTGATGGCTTTTTAAGTAATGGTTTAATTACTGCCACCTTAAAAGCCTGTGGTACATAGCCAACTAATAAAGATAGATTGATCATATTTAAGATCGAAGCATTAAATAATGGTAGGGCTTCCTTGAGCAGCCTGGTAGGAATGGGGTTGAATAGACATGTTGATGGTTTGGAGGAAGTAACTAATGAAAATAACTCAGACAGAACAATCATAGAGAAAGAGTCTAACCAAATACCAGCATTACTGAAAGCAGCCAAAGATAACGATATGTCTTTGGGATGGTTATGAGTAATTTTTTCTCTAATAGTTAAAATTTTATTAGCAAAGAAAGTCATGAAGTAAATAAACTAGTTAAAGTTAAAGGGATTCTCGGCTCAATAGAGCTCTGACTCTTTGTCAGCCTGGATACAGTGCTGAAAAGAAACCTGGGGTTGTTCTTATTTTCTTCTATTAGTGATGAATAGTAAGATGTCCTAGCTTTACGGAGGGCTTTTTTTATAGAGCAACAGACTCTTTTTCCAGGATAAGTGAAGATCTTCTAAATTAGTGAGATGCCATTTCCTCTCCAACTTACGGGTTATCTGCTTTAAGCTGCGAGTTTGTGAGTTATACCACGGAGTCAGGCACTTCTGATTTAAAGCTCTCTTTTTCAGAGGAGCTACAGCATCCAAAGTTGTCGTCAATGAGGATGTAAAACTACTGACGGGATACTCTATCTCACTTACAGTGTTTAGGTAGCTACTCTGCACTGTGTTGGTATATGGCATTAGAGAACATCAAGAAGGAATCATATCCTTAAACCTAGTTACAGCGCTTTCTGAAAGACTTCTAGTGTAATGAAACTTATTCCCCACTGCTGGGTAGTCCATCAGAGTAAATGTAAATGTTATTAAGAAATGATCAGACAGAAGGGAGTTTTCAGGGAATACTGTTAAGTCTTCAATTTCCATACCATAAGTCAGAACAAGATCTAAGATATGATTAAAGTGGTGGGTGGACTCATTTACATTTTGAGCAAAGCCAATTGAGTCTAATAATAGATTAAATGCAGTGTTGAGGCTGTCATTCTCAGCATCTGTGTGGATGTTAAAATCGCCCACTATAATTATCTTATCTGAGCTAAGCACTAAGTCAGACAAAAGGTCTGAAAATTCACAGAGAAACTCACAGTAACGACCAGGTGGACGATAGATAATAACAGATAAAACTGGTTTTTGGGACTTCCAATTTGGATGGACAAGACTAAGAGTCAAGCTTTCAAATGAATTAAAGCTCTGTCTGGGTTTTTGATTAATTAATAAGCTGGAATGGAAGATTGCTGCTAATCCTCCGCCTCGGCCCATGCTACGAGCGTTCTGGTAGTTAGTGTGACTCGGGGGTGTTGACTCATTTAAACTAACATATTCATCCTGCTGTAACCAGGTTTCTGTAAGGCAGAATAAATCAATATGTTGATCAATTATTATATCATTTACTAACAGGGACTTAGAAGAGAGAGACCTAATGTTTAATAGACCACATTTAACTGTTTTAGTCTGTGGTGCAGTTGAAGGTGCTATATTATTTTTTCTTTTTGAATTTTTATGCTTAAATAGATTTTTACTGGTTGTTGGTGGTCTGGGAGCAGGCACCGTCTCTACGGGGATGGGGTAATGAGGGGATGGCAGGGGGAGAGAAGCTGCAGAGAGGTGTGTAAGACTACAACTCTGCTTCCTGGTCCCAACCCTGGATAGTCACGGTTTGGAGGATTTAAGAAAATTGGCCAGATTTCTAGAAATGAGAGCTGCTCCATCCAAAGTGGGATGGATGCCGTCTCTCCTAACAAGACCAGGTTTTCCCCAGAAGCTTTGCCAATTATCTATGAAGCCCACCTCATTTTTGGACACCACTCAGACAGCCAGCAATTCAGGGAGAACATGCGGCTAAACATGTCACTCCCGGTCCAATTGGGGAGGGGCCCAGAGAAAACTACAGAGTCCGACATTGTTTTTGCAAAGTTACACACCGATTCAATGTTAATTTTAGTGACCTCCAATTGGCGTAAGCGGGTGTCATTACTGCCGACGTGAATTACAATCTTACCAAATTTACGCTTAGCCTTAGCCAGCAGTTTCAAATTTCCTTCAATGTCGCCTGTTCTGGCCCCCGGAAGACAATTGACTATAGTTGCTGGTGTCGCTAACTTCACATTTCTCAAAACAGAGTCGCCAATAACCAGAGTTTGATCCTCAGCGGGTGTGTCGTCGAGTGGGGAAAAACGGTTAGAAATGTGAATGGGTTGGCGGTGTACACGGGGCTTCTGTTTAGGGCTACGCTTCCTCCTCACAGTCACCCAGTCGGCCTGATTTCCCGGCTGCTTGGGATCTGCTGGAAGGGAACTAATGGCGGCTAAGCTACCTTGGTCCGCACCGACTACAGGGGCCTGGCTAGCTGTAGAATTTTCCACGGTGCGGAGCCGAGTCTCCAATTCGCCCAGCCTGGCCTCCAAAGCTACGAATAAGCTACACTTATTACAAGTACCATTACTGCTAAAGGAGGCCGAGGAATAACTAAACATTTCACACCCAGAGCAGAAAAGTGCAGGAGAGACAGGAGAAGCCGCCATGCTAAATCGGCTAAGAGCTAGTAGCTGCGCTAAGGTAGCGGATTCCTAAAAACACACAAAGTGAATAATGTGTAAATAATTTAGAGGTGATTCAGCAGAGGGAGTGCTTTAGTTAAGGCACGTGAAGATTACACTGTGAAACAAATCGTTATCTAGTTAACTAGATCAATCTAACTGCGCAGATTAAACAGCTAACAGATACAGCAAAACACCGCTGTACTCCAGAACAGGAAGTGATACAATACCGCAGTGAGAGCCAACCACCAGTTGAGGCAAGCAAATAATTTATGCACAACTTTTTAAAAAAAATCCTTTGATTCTCTGTTTGTCTTCATCACCTCATGTTTTTCTCAAATCATCATTTCTTAAACAGTTTATTATTCTTTTCTTCTTTGTAACCGGCATTCCCAGTCAGTGGCAGATGCCCGGAAAACAGAGGAGACACCAAAAAGGGGTAAGAAAGGAAAAGAAAAGGCCTGATGTTTTGCTTTTGAGTGTTGAAATCAGATCTGTCCTCGACAGCGTAACAAGTTGTGTTCCGCGTGCTTACCGCTGCATGTCAAACCCCCGCGGTGCAGCGCGTGCCCATCCCGCATCTTGCTTTCATTCTGTCGAGTGAACCTGACGATGCACAGCAGCTTTGTGCAGAATTTGTTCCATGCAGCGTCTCTTTTCAGAGAACTAGACGCCACTTTCATTGTAACCGTATTAGAGGCGACACTCAGAACAACTCAGAAGAAAGCATTTCGTCCGCGACGCCTTTCAAGCTGCTGTCCTCTCCTTGACATTTCATTTAAGGATTTTGCGGCGTGGCAGTTATAATCCAGCATCTCCGTAATCCCGCTCGTATGTGCCAATCTGCAAATGAACAGACGCCAAGGCATGACCCTACCGCAGGTGCCGGCACGGCCTCGATAACCCAATGGAATCGGCCGTCAGCATCTGACAATCGTTTAGCATCTTTATGTCAATTTTCGGCAATGGATCTGTTGCAGGTGAACCAATGTTTTGACAGTGTCCATACTTAGATTCTTCTGACCTTTATATGGTATTCAGATTTTTTTCCCTCCCTTCTAGCGGTCGGATGGAGCCACCAGGAAATCACACTATTGTTTTAAATATTCTGTATTCGCTGACATTGTCAGACAGAAAGAATCTAATTCATAAGATGGAATTTACAAAACAAAATCTGCTAATGACAAAGTTGTCACAACACTGCAAAACACATGGTGTGCAATTTTCCATTTAGGTTTAATTAGAGAGTTTAATATAGTACAGCAGATAACTGTAAGAATTGTTCATATCCGGTTACAAGAACCAAAATTTGACTGTGTATACCTTTTGGTACATATAGTAGAAAAATAATGTAGAAAAATAATGGGGGCCAAGTCGGGGTCAATCGAAGAACTGCATAGGGGTCAAAAAAATGTTCCAATCATATTGAAAGCTATACCACATTATGTGTCTGATCAAAAAGATTCCAAAAAGGAATAGTTTGGACTATCTATAACTGAATGTTCTGGAGTTATGCTGTAAAAACAGCAAGAATGGTGACAAAGGTCAGTTTCAGTTTGTACAGGGGTCAAAAGTTAAAGTTGCTCCAGTTTTGGTAAAACGTGGTGCAAATTATTGGTTGCGCTAATAGGATTAACAAATGGAATAGTTCTGACTGTGTTGAATGTTTGGTCTCCAAAATAAAGGTCAAACAATGTCGACGTCCATTGGATTCTATGACGTGTGACATATGTTACCCTGATAACGAAGCATGACACATGGTCCAAACTATTCCTTTTTAAAATCCTACTAACTCGACCAATAATTTATATCATGTTTTACCATAATTGGAGCAACTTTAACTTTTGACTCCTGTGCAAACTGAAAGTGACCTTTGTCTCCATTTTTGCTGTTGTTACCCCATAACTCCAGAACATTCAGTCACAGATAGTCCAAACTATACCTTTTTGGAATCTTTGATCTATGATTGAAACATTTTGTTTTGTCCCCTATGCAGTTCTTCAATTGACCCCTACTTGGCCTATCAAAAATTCAAATGGCTAACCTTATTTTTCTAAAATATGTACCAAAAGGTATACACAGTCAAACTTTGGTGCTTGTAACCGTATTTGAAGGATTCCTCTGCAAATATTCTGTTATCTGCTGCACTAATACAGTGAGTGAGCACTTAGAATGTTGGAATGTTTGTTTATTAATAATGAACTGACCAGAAGGAGACCTCAAACCCCAAAACACATTCAGGATATTCCAAAAAATAAAAACTGGCTTTATGCATGGAACCAGACAGAAAACTAGATACTGCATATGTATCGAAAATGTGCCACCGTGGGGGAATCGTTCGCCGTCATTAAATTTGGCACGTAATCTTTAAAAGCCTATATAAAGTGACATCTTGATCCAGAATCTGGATCACAATCACCTCCAAAATGTAATGGAGTCCTCCATGGCCTAATACCTATCTGTGATGAAAATTACGTCAAGATCTGTGCAGTAGTTTTGATGTAATCCTTAAAAGCCTAAGAAGTGAAATCCGAGATTTCTGACATCCGCCAAGGATTGACGAAGACTCGGAATAACACATATGTGATTCACATCATGACCCAGACTTCACCTGGATCGGATTCCACAACACAATGCAATAATTGAATACTTATCTAGAATGGTCCAACTGATCAAGATGTTGCAATCTGATATTTAATTCACAAAATTGTAAACCATGAGTATTCCATGCCATAATATCTGTCTGTGGTGCAAATTTAGTGAGAATCCATGAAGAATCAGAATCAGAAAAGTAGTTTTGATGTAAACTTTCAAAGCCTATATAAAGTGAAATCTTAATCCATAACTTTATGGCTTAAAACATCTTACACTAAAAAGTAATAATAATAAATCCCCCCCCCCCCCCCCCCCCCCCCCCCACACACACACACACACACACACACACACACACACCATGTAGTTGTCATACAGGGGAAACTAGCTATAGAGACCAAAACATTTTTTTTTTGTACGGCCATATAAGCATCTTTATTTCTGCTCTTAAGTTGGACATTTTAACATTGGGTTCTCTGGGAATCTGCCCACTCTTGGATGCAGCCACAAGAGGCCATTCAAGGAACGGCAGTTTTTTTCTTCTTCCGGGTGAGCCTCATTTTTGATGGGTGGATGTTGAGGCTTGGGTACACCTTGGAGAATTCGCCAGTCTATTGCAGAGTCAACACAAATTGATAGACATACAATCATTCAAACTCTCTATTTTAAGGGAACCCACAAAATCACTGAATTTTTTTTTCCCAGTGCTGAGTTGAAGGTGACTTCTACTTTTCTTCCTCTACCTAATTGTGGTAGAAAATGAGCCATTTGGCATCAGAAGGTTTTTGGGTTGTTTTTTTTTTTTTTTTGGATTCTCTTTGCTCTGTTCTATCAATGGCTTGGCTGAGCTTCAGGGGTAAGATTTGGTAAGAGAAGAACAGCTCAATATGTTTTAATGTGACTCCAGAGAGGAATCAAGACCAAGACCGAGAATATGAGAAGCCTACGTTTAGGTCTCTCTCATGCCACGCTGCTCAGTGATAAAGAAAATGAGCTGTGCCGTCTTTGCTGTGTAGTGTCTTTTAAAAAGTTGTGCTGCATCATGAATCAATCCATCACCTGCCTGAAGTGCAAGGACGGTGCAGTTTGTGAAAACGTCTGAGTTTAGATGTTTGACCCTCATCCTACGCTGCTATTTCACACTTTAATCTTACAGTTTGCGGGCCAGTCGAGGTTTATTTATACAGTACGGTGGCTGAGAGAGGCCACAACACAATTAAATGCAAACCACACAAATACAAACATCACCTTTATCAATTGTACAATCCTCAAAAAAGATTATTCAAACCTACGGAATACAAACGAATAGAACATGCACAAGCATGAAAAAAAAGAGGTTTCTGCCTGAGGGCTTGAGTGTTCAGAGCATCACGAATATTTCTTTTAAAATGGGGAAAATATAGCTAGTTTAAGAGTAAAATTATCAGCAAAATAAATAAACTTATTCAGCTGTGTCGACTGGATATGTGCTCAAGCCAACAGAGCAGTCAAAGTAAAGGTCCTCCAGTTAGGAACCTCTTCATGTGTTGATAGTACTTCTGTTGTGTTGTGGAGCTTTGCAACACGTCTATTTTTGGGTTGTGTTGTGTGTGTCTGCAATGTCGCACATGTCCTAGATTATATTTGTGTGTTCTCCGTGTCTTCATGTATTGTCTCGGTTGTCCCTGATGTTTTTTGATGCAAGTACCTCATGTAGAATTTATGCATATTTGTAAGCACTTTATTAATTTGTTAGTATTTCCCAGAGTCTGGCCGACACAAGATTTTTAAGACCGATACTGATTTTGATATTTGATTCAAAAATCCAAAATGCTGATATTCTTTTTATCCCCAGAAAACACATGGCAGAAACAAAGATTTATCCCATTGTTTGTTTTGTGTAGTTTTTGTAATGAGTCCTCACAAAGACAACATGGTGTCATGCAGTCTGCAATTAAACATGTTTTATCGACATGAACAGAATTAGAGAAATCAAGCTATGCAGGCTAACAGGCCTAAAGGAGAATACGTTACACTGTATAGTTTATCCACTCTTTAACGTTCGGGATAACCTTATATTATTGTTTCAGGTGTGTATTTCACATGGAGTCCTGCTCAGTCTTCTTCTGTCACCTGATTGTTGTATTCCACAGAGCTGCAGAGCACCCTCTGATGAACAAACTATTCAATGACAACACTCATGCCATAGCTGATCTTCCATCATTGTCATTTATTAGTAGTTATAAATGCCGATAACTTTTGTTAGTCGATTATATTGGCACATCGGTCGGGCTCCAGTATTTTCTTAAATTGGAATTTTTTAACACAACAAATAATATTTAATAAATTGAAAAATGCTAACATATTCATTGACTTTCTCTGCACATATGACAGGAAAATTACAATTATTCTTCTAAAACAATGTTGCTAAATGTATCACAACATTTGGGGTGTCTGCAGTGTATGTAATACCGTGATGCCCGTCATTTTGCCTGCCAACTTTCTGTACAGAAACATAAAGAATTGCACATCGTTACTTTTAACCTATATTTATAATGTTTGATAAAAGTGTGTAAAAGTAATAAAAGTGGATAAATGTCATTTCTTCTCTGGGGTTCAGTCAGACCCCCACATGGTTGAATTGGAATTAAATAGTTGTTGCGTCATTGTAGGAAGGTTTATGAGAAAACTTCAAATTTACAAGGTTTCTGATGTTTTTTTTATGTTTTGCCGTTGTGATAAAAGAATGTACACATTTTCCACAGAAAAGCCCCACAGTGACTAAAATATAAGACCAACCGTTTTAAAATTGGTTGATAAAAGTGATAACAAATAACTTACGTGTTATCACTTTTATCACCCAATTTTTGTGCCTATGATGTTTAAGGTTCCAACTTATAAAACTATGTAGTTATTTACAAAATAGATACTGATCATTGTCTTTGCCAAATCACACGTTCTTTACACCCATGTTCAGTGGTAGCACATGTTTTCAGTCCTGTGTGTCTGCGATTATGAGCAAAAGTATTCATTGTGCTTAGATTTGATATGAACCAAATCCTTTTGGAATGAGAGTCAATGAAGGACAAAGTGATTTAATTTGGAGAAAAATCAGATAAAAGTCATGGCAACAGACTCAAGTCAACGTTTTGGCCCATTACTTTTAGAGTTGTGTGTTAGTTTGGGTTAAAATGGTTCCATTTTCAACGTCCATCCACCCATTTTCTATACCCACTTAGTCCAAATAAGGGTCATAGGGGAGGTGGAGCCTATCCCGCAAGCCACAGAGTGTGAGGCGGGGTACACCCTGGAGAGGATGCCAGTCTGTCGCGGGGCCACATATAGACAAAAAAACCTGCATGTCTGATCAAATAAGAAGGCCACACTGAACCATAGAACATGGTATCACTGAACAACAACCAATTCATTCGTATGAACCTGTGTCAAACACTTGAGCGATTTGGTTTGCAATTGTTGTGGAACAAGACTAGATCCAAGCTTTTAGTGACTACTGTATCTGTATTCACTGAAGGCATCAAACTTGTAGAGACATTTAGTTATCTTGGCAGGGACATTCATGTCTCCGAGTCCTTGGACTTTGAGATCAGGAGATGCCTGCGAAGACCTTACTGAGTCATGAGGTTGCTGCACAGAGCTGTTGGTGATGGTGCTACCTTTGCAGGAGAACAAAGGTCCAAATCTTTAGGGTCCTGGTGCTTTCGGCCTTCCTGTATCATTTTTAAGTAACTAGTAACCTAGAGCGATGACTAGCTAGCTTTGGTACTAGGTCTCTTGGGATGGTCTTTGGGTATCACTAGAATGGCTTTGTGGCAAATGAGCACTTATGTAGGGAGACTAAGATGAGAAGTATCACTTGCACAGTGATTGAACATCAGCCACAGTTTTTCTTTTCCTCCAGTAGACTTTTATTTCCTTCAGGTTTTTTTTTTTTTTGTTCATTTATTTATTTTGCATTATGAATTCTGTTGTTCAATTCAGGTGCATTCTATTAATTGAAGTACTGTCTCTGTGCTCCAGTTAACACATCTTTCAGCCTGTAATCAGAATTATTGCAGGTATGAAGAACGTTGTAGCACACCCACTAACTGTTTGACTAATTAACTGTGTGAGAGAAATTGATCACATGGTCGAAATAATTAAACTTATTATATCCTACCCAATTTAACAAAGTCTGAGACGGCGGTAATGTTAAGAGAACCAGACGTATGTCCCTCTGTCCAAACATTTACCACTTCATCTCCAAGTGCCCAACCAAATATGGCACATGTGTAGTCCCAGTGGACGGAAAGATCCCCATAGCAACAATGACCTGATTTGCATATTAATAAAGTCACTGGGTCAGTGACTGCAGAATAATATTTCAGCTCATAGAGACTTCATTACTTGAGCTCGGAACAATTTTGACATGACCTACAACTGACTCCGAAGTACCTAACACATGACCTTACTAATGGCAAGGACCCCAGTGCAGAGAACAACAATAAAGGACAGATGAATAGGTTTTATTGAGCAAATAATCAGTCATCTGAGCTACAGCAGCAGTAACGTTGTGGAAAGACACAGGCTTTGCAACTGACCTTTGATCAAGATGAAAATCCAGATGTTTAATGACTTTCTTGACTGGACCATCAGATACAGTGTATCTGTATGTGGTGTGTAGAACTTGTAGAGACATTTACTTATCTTGGCAGTGACCTACATGTCTCTGAGTCCTCTGCCTTTGAGATTGAGAGATGCCCTGGTAGAGTTTATGGAGTCATGAGATCAGTAGACAGGGGTGTTTGGCAAAGCTGATATCTTTGCAGGAGAACCTAGGTCCAAGTCTGTTGTAGTGTATGGTTGTGAGGCAAGAACCTCAACCAGTGACCTAAGACAAAAACTTGATATCTTAGGTACTAGGTCCCTTCAAGGGACATCTGGGTACCAGTGGAATGACTTTGTGTCAAACAAGTAGTTACTTAGGAAGCCTAAGATGAGGACTGTACCTCAAATTGCGAGGGAACGTCGGCATCAACATTTTCCATGTGGTGCATTCCTCTGTGCATTATCCAACAAATAGGTACCTGAATGTTGAGGACATTGGTGTTTGGTGAAGGCCAAGAAGACACTCATGATTAACCTGGCTGTGGCAAAGACATGTTATTTTAGAGATGTGGAAATGAACAGGTTGTCTGTCGGGGTGGTTGCCATCTAGGACCCAAGGTGGTTCTGTGGTGTTTTACATGAGGCAAAGTGGACCACCAGTACAAAGACTTGACTTGTCTTGATTATCTCAGCTAGACTAAGAAGGAAAAGACTAAATTAAAAACTAAAAGCCAGATTTAAAAATAAAACATAATGGAAATGGCAACAGAATTATCAAAAGTCAGAATGATCTCAGCAACCTGAAGCATCACTAATGATGGGATAACCAAAACATTTAAAAGATCCAATAACTTGACGTCGCACCAATCACAGGATAACCACAACACAGAACGTAATGGTTGTTCAATATAAAGTAGCCGGATTTTCCAAAACACGTTCCCTTGCTAGTTGTTGCTAGCATCCAACATTAGCAAAAGCAGGATGACTTTATACTTTTTTACATTTGGCTTCCCAGTCTATTGCTAACATAGTGCTAGGTATCTGTATTTCATTCATTGTTGACCTGACAATGTCCTGTCCACTGTGATGTCATCATTAGACAAAAAGCAGTGACTCTTTAGTGCCCGCATTGCTTCATAACTCGGTATACCGGTGCACAAAGGTTTTTGGCGCGGTATTCCAATGATTTTCTAGCCTGAACCACGTTTGTTATTGTGATCCTTGAGTCGCATTTAGTCATGCTTCAAATGTTCTCTTCAAATTTTCTATTTTCTTTTAGATCTCCGATGTTAATTTTATCATTCGTCCTCTAGAATTTGAATCCTCACTAGACATTGTCCGTCACTTGTGCCGCCCCCTCGGTTTTAGTTGCTGTCATCATCTCTTGTGTGAATTCAACCATTCAATGTTGAGCCATGCACATCGGCATTTCAGGGCCACTCAGAAGTACATACCCCACAGCAGGAACTTGCCTCATCCTGGAAAAAAGATCCTGAAATATCACTTGTCTATGGTGGCCCCTGCGGTGGAGACTTTACAAATGGTCCACAAGTACCTGTGGTGGAAACAGGTCTTCCATCTCCATTGGCATTGGGCCCAAACTAACCAAACTTGGCCCATGGGTACTCTTACTAGGGGGAACAATCACCATACCAATAATGACCTAATTTGTATCTCAGTTAGGTTCTCAAAAGGTACCAAGACACCAAATAACTCTAAAGGAGGTGTTTCTGTGGCTTTGCATAACCATAGAGCAACTTTTGCCTGTAGCATCACTAGTTATACAGTTTCACAGTGCAGTGGCTGAGACAAGGATATTCATTAAAGAATTAAGAAAAAAAGACATAAAAGTTTGCCAGAAAGCACACAGGAGACGAGAGTCTAAATTTTTGTGTGTGAGATGTGCTTTCTTGCATAAAACTCCTTCTCTGTGTGATTTAATAAAACGGCACTGTGAAATTTAATGATGAGTCAAACAATCACTGAATTTGGGGAAGTAATGCTCACTGCCACAACACTTCTAAGAGGCTTCAAGATGTCTTAACTGGAGCACAGAAACGGCCTTTAAATCGCTGGGCTATACCTGTACTGAATAATAGGCATGCACTGATGATAACGCAAAGCAAAGGAAAAGCATCAGAGGGATACCTGCACTGTCAAAAAAAAAAAATGCTGGCAGCTGTGGTTACCAGGAGAATTCTGTGTAAATGTTACAGTGTAAACCATTTGTAATGTTATGGTCTATTTAGAAGATAAAATCTCTGCAAAAACCGTCACCTTATGTTTAATTATCCTTAAAATGTAGTTTAAACAAACACATCGCCTTTTTTCCAAACCGTTACTTATCAATGTTTTACTGTATTTTTGAAAGTTCTCATCTATAAAATCTAACTGTATTGTACAGTTTTTGCTATTAGTTTTTCTGCCTTTAAACTACAGTCAATTGTAAATTCTACAATAGTATATGATTATTTTGACATTTGTACTGTTAAATTCACAGTTCAGTTTTGTTCCACATTTTACACATTATTGCTATAAATGAAAGATTACTTTTAAGTTTTTATGTCGTAATTTCACAAGATTTCACCTTTTAATTTCAGACTTTTTTTTACAGTGTGGATACAAATAAACACCCAATGACAAATGATTATCTAATCGATTCATGTTTTAGTACACCTCTGGATATCATGGGTCACATTTTGGCTTGAGTTCTGTTTTCACCAAATATTATACATCATTCTGAGTTATCTCTGGTAATTTTCTGTACGTGTAATTTGTTTTTGTTTTTTTTTCTCTCTCTCTCTCGTGGTGTTTATGTGCTCTTCCTGGGTTTAATTGACCAGCTTCTTTTATAACTGAGCATTTTTTATAACTATAAAAAATGAGGTGGGCTTCATAGATAATTGGCAAAGCTTCTGGGGAAAACCTGGTCTTGTTAGGAGAGACAGCATCCATCCCACTTTGGATGGAGCAGCTCTCATTTCTAGAAATCTGGCCAATTTTATGAAACCCTCCAAACCGTGACTATCCAGGGTTGGGACCAGGAAGCAGAGTTGTAGTCTTACACACTTCTCTGCAGCTTCTCTCCCCCTGCCATCCCCTCATTACCCCAACCCCGTAGAGACGGTGCCTGCTCCCAGACCACCAACAACCAGTAAAAATCTATTTAAGCATAAAAATTCAAAAAGAAAAAATAATATAGCACCTTCAACTGCACCACAGACTAAAACAGTTAAATGTGGTCTATTAAACATTAGGTCTCTCTCTTCTAAGTCCCTGTTAGTAAATGATATAATAATTGATCAACATATTGATTTATTCTGCCTTACAGAAACCTGGTTACAGCAGGATGAATATGTTAGTTTAAATGAGTCAACACCCCCGAGTCACACTAACTACCAGAACGCTCGTAGCATGGGCCGAGGCGGAGGATTAGCAGCAATCTTCCATTCCAGCTTATTAATTAATCAAAAACCCAGACAGAGCTTTAATTCATTTGAAAGCTTGACTCTTAGTCTTGTCCATCCAAATTGGAAGTCCCAAAAACCAGTTTTATCTTGTTATTATCTATCGTCCACCTGGTCGTTACTGTGAGTTTCTCTGTGAATTTTCAGACCTTTTGTCTGACTTAGTGCTTAGCTCAGATAAGATAATTATAGTGGGCGATTTTAACATCCACACAGATGCTGAGAATGACAGCCTCAACACTGCATTTAATCTATTATTAGACTCAATTGGCTTTGCTCAAAATGTAAATGAGTCCACCCACCACTTTAATCATATCTTAGATCTTGTTCTGACTTTTGGTATGGAAATTGAAGACCTAACACTATTCCCTGAAAACTCCCTTCTGTCTGATCATTTCTTAATAACATTTACATTTACTCTGATGGACTACCCAGCAGTGGGGAATAAGTTTCATTACACTAGAAGTCTTTCAGAAAGCGCTGTAACTAGGTTTAAGGATATGATTCCTTCTTGATGTTCTCTAATGCCATATACCAACACAGTGCAGAGTAGCTACCTAAACACTGTAAGTGAGATAGAGTATCTCGTCAGTAGTTTTACATCCTCATTGACGACAACTTTGGATGCTGTAGCTCCTCTGAAAAAGAGAGCTTTAAATCAGAAGTGCCTGACTCCGTGGTATAACTCACAAACTCGTTATTGGTTATTGGCGACTCTGTTTTGAGAAATGTGAAGTTAGCGACACCAGCAACTATAGTCAATTGTCTTCCGGGGGCCAGAACAGGCGACATTGAAGGAAATTTGAAACTGCTGGCTAAGGCTAAGCGTAAATTTGGTAAGATTGTAATTCACGTCGGCAGTAATGACACCCGCTTACGCCAATTGGAGGTCACTAAAATTAACATTGAATCGGTGTGTAACTTTGCAAAAACAATGTCGGACTCTGTAGTTTTCTCTGGGCCCCTCCCCAATTGGACCGGGAGTGACATGTTTAGCCGCATGTTCTCCCTGAATTGCTGGCTGTCTGAGTGGTGTCCAAAAAATGAGGTGGGCTTCATAGATAATTGGCAAAGCTTCTGGGGAAAACCTGGTCTTGTTAGGAGAGACGGCATCCATCCCACTTTGGATGGAGCAGCTCTCATTTCTAGAAATCTGGCCAATTTTCTTAAATCCTCCAAACCGTGACTATCCAGGGTTGGGACCAGGAAGCAGAGTTGTAGTCTTACACACCTCTCTGCAGCTTCTCTCCCCCTGCCATCCCCTCATTACCCCATCCCCGTAGAGACGGTGCCTGCTCCCAGACCACCAACAACCAGTAAAAATCTATTTAAGCATAAAAATTCAAAAAGAAAAAATAATATAGCACCTTCAACTGCACCACAGACTAAAACAGTTAAATGTGGTCTATTAAACATTAGGTCTCTCTCTTCTAAGTCCCTGTTAGTAAATGATATAATAATTGATCAACATATTGATTTATTCTGCCTTACAGAAACCTGGTTACAGCAGGATGAATATGTTAGTTTAAATGAGTCAACACCCCCGAGTCACACTAAATGTCAGAATGCTCTTTTTTTCTTTAATTCATTTGAAAGCTTGACTCTTAGTCTTGTCCATCCAAATTGGAAGTCCAAAAAACCAATTTTATTTGTTGTTATCTATCGTTACTGTGAGTTTCTCTGTGAATTTTCAGACCTTTTGTCTGACTTAGTGCTTAGCTCAGATAAGATAATTCTAGTGGGCGATTTTAACATCCACATTGATGCTGAGAATGACAGCCTCAACACTGCATTTAATCTATTATTAGACTCAATTGGCTTCACTCAAAATGTAAATGAGTCCACCCACCACTTTAACCATACTTTAGATCTTGTTCTGACTTATGGTATAGAAATTGAAAACTTAACAGTATTCCCTGAAAACCTCCTTCTGTCTGATCATTTCTTAATAACATTTACATTTACTTTACTGGACTACCCAGCAGTGGGGAATAAGTTTCATTACAGTAGAAGTCTTTCGGAAAGCACTGTAACTAGGTTTAAGGATATGATTCCTTCTTTGTTATGTTCTCCAGTGCCATATACCAACACAGTGCAGAGTAGCTACCTAAACTCTGTGAGTGAGATAGATTATCTCGTTAATAGTTTTACATCCTCATTGAGCACAACTTTGGATGCTGTAGCTCCTCTGAAAAAGAGAGCCTTAAATCACAAGTGCCTGACTCAGTGGTATAACTCACAAACTCGCAGCTTAAAGCAGATAACCCGTAAGTTGGAGAGGAAATGGCGTCTCACTAATTTAGAAGATCTTCACTTCGCCTGGAAAAAGAGTCTGTTGCTCTATAAAAAAAGCCCTCCGTAAAGCTAGGACATCTTACTACTCATCACTAATTGAAGAAAATAGGAACAACCCCAGGTTTCTTTTCAGCACTGTATCCAGGCTGACAAAGAGTCAGAGCTCTACTAAGCCGAGTATCCCTTTAACTTTAACTAGTAATGACTTCATGACTTTCTTTGCTAATAAAATTTTAACTATTAGAGAAAAAATTACTCATAACCATCCCAAAGACATATCGTTATCTTTGGCTGCTTTCAGTAATGCTGGTATTTAGTTAGACTCTTTCTCTATGATTGTTCTGAGTTATTTTCATTAGTTACTTCCTCCAAACCATCAACATGTCTATTAGACCCCATTCCTGTCAGGCTGCTCAAGGAAGCCCTATCATTAATTAATGCTTCGATCTTAAATATGATCAATCTATCTTTATTAGTTGGCTATGTACCACAGGCTTTTAAGGTGGCAGTAATTAAACCATTACTTAAAAAGTCATCACTTGACCCAGCTATCTTAGCTAATTATAGGCCAATCTCCAACCTTCCTTTTCTCTCAAAAATTCTTAAATGGGTAGTTGTAAAACAGCTAACTGATCATCTTCAGAGGAATGGTCTATTTGAAGAGTTTCAGTCAGGTTTTAGAATTCATCATAGTACAGAAATAGCATTAGTGAAGGTTAGGGTTATCTTCTTATGGCCTCAGACAGTGAACTCATCTCTGTGCTTGTCCTGTTAGACCTCAGTGCTGCTTTTGATACTGTTGACCATAAATTTTTTTTACAGAGATTAGAGCATGCCATAGGTATTAAAGGCACTGCGCTGCGGTGGTTTGAATCATATTTATCTAATAGATTACAATTTGTTCATGTAAATGGGGAGTCTTCTTCACAGACTAAAGTTAATTATGGAGTTCCACAAGATTCTGTGCTAGGACCAATTTTATTCACTTTAAACATGCTTCCCTTAGGCAGTATTATTAGAAAGCATTGCTTAAATTTTCATTGTTACGCAGATGATACCCAGCTCTATCTATCCATGAAGCCAGAGGACACACAACAATTAGTTAAACTGCAGGAATGTCTTACAGACATAAAGACATAGATAACCTCTAATTTCCTGCTTTTAAATTTAGATAAAACTGAAGTTATTGTACTTGGCCCCACAAATTTTAGAAACATGGTGTCTAACCAGATCCTTACTCTGGATGGCATTACCCCGACCTCTAGTAATACTGTGAGAAATCTTGGAGTCATTTTTGATCAGGATATGTCCTTCAATGTGCATATTAAGCAAATATGTAGGACTGCTTTTTTGCATTTGCGCAATATCTCTAAAATTAGAAAGGTCTTGTCGCAGAGTGATGCTGAAAAACTAATTCATGCATTTATTTCCTCTGGGCTGGACTATTGTAATTCATTTTCAGGTTGTCCTAAAAGTTCCCTGAAAAGCCTTCAGTTAATTCAAAATGCTGCAGCTAGAGTACTGACGGGGACTAGAAGGAGAGAGCATATCTCACCCATATTGGCCTCTCTTCATTGGCTTCCTGTTAATTCTAGAATAGAATTTAAAATTCTTCTTCTTACTTATAAGGTTTTGAATAATCAGGTCCCGTCTTGTCTTAGGGACCTCATAGTACCATAGCACCCCAGTAGAGCGCTTCACTCTCAGACTGCAGGCTTACTTGTAGTTCCTAGGGTTTGTAAGAATAGAATGGGAGGCAGAGCCTTCAGCTTTCAGGTTCCTCTCCTCTGGAACCAGCTCCCAATTCAGATCAGGGAGACAGACACCCTCTCTACTTTTAAGATTAGCCTTAAAACTTTCCTTTTTGCTAAAGCTTATAGTTAGGGATGGATCAGGTGACCCTGAACCATCCCTTAGTTATGCTGCTATAGTCTTAGACTGCTGGGGGGTTCCCATGATGCACTGAGTGTTTCTTTCTCTTTTTGCTCTGTATGCACCACTCTGCATTTAATCATTAGTGATTGATCTCTGCTCTCTTCCACAGCATGTTCTTTTCCTGATTCTCTCCCCTCAGCCCCAACCAGTCCCAGCAGAAGACTGCCCCTCCCTGAGCCTGGTTCTGCTGGAGGTTTCTTCCTGTTAAAAGGGAGTTTTTCCTTCCCACTGTCGCCAAGTGCTTGCTCACAGGGGGTCGTTTTGACCGTTGGGGTTTTTCTGTAATTATTGTATGGCTTTTGCCTTACAATATAAAGCACCTTGGGGCAACTGTTTGCTGTTACTTGGCGCTATATAAATAAAATTGATTTGATTTGATAACTGCTTTTGGAAAATATCCTAGTTGCCAGATTGTATTAGGTTCTGCCCTGCTTTCTAACATTCTATTTGAGTCCACATTACAAACCTTTACTGCTATTCCTGTTTTTCACCAATTGTCTTGGACTCTGATATGAGAATCTATGGTTATTGAACTCAATTGCATTTTGTATAACTCTGCTACCTAACCCCTAGATCAGGGGTGGGCAACGAGGGCCGAGACACTGCATGTTTTCCTTGCAACCAATCACCTCAGCAGGTGGGTTGCTGATGAGCTTCTCCCTTGAACATAAACACCTGGTTGTCAATGAAATCACCTGCTGAAACACCTGAACATTAATGAAATCACCTGCTGAGATGATTGTTAGCAAGGAAAACCTGCAGTGCTTCGGCCCTTCATGGCACATGATTGCCCACCCCTGCCCTAGATCAAGGCTGCCCAAATCTTTTCTTGGAGGGCACCTGTCCTGCATGTTTTTCACTCTCACAGCTAATAAACTCTTCCAGGTGTGCTCAGCCAATGTAGAGCTGAGAAACACCAGAATTTAATAATTAGCTGTGAATAGAGAAAATAGACATGAAAACATGTAGGTCAGGTATCCTCCAAGAGATTTTTGCAGCCCGGTCATAGAAAGACTGTTGCCACTAGGAACTCTAGTTGCTGAACTCTGCTTAGCTGCTTTGGAATTATTACTGTCTACCTCATCTGAACCTGTTTTGACCATTCCTCCTGCCTGCTCTTTTGCTATCAGCTGGTCAAATAATTATTGTGAATAAAAACAACCTGTTCAGTCCATCCTTCATTGTGGTTCTCTGCACTGGGGTCCTTGCCTGGATTCATTACACTCTAGCCATCTTGGCTGTAGAGATGTCTCAGACAATAAGACATCATTGCATGAGATCTTTGTAGCATTATCAAAATGTAACTCGTACCCAGTAATTACAAATTATTTGGTGATGGATCTGAACTTTGCATTGTCTCTCTTGCTCTATTGGTTTGGGAGATGTCCTGAAAATGTATTTTTGTGACTGTTTTTCACAATACCTGACCTTGACCTTTGACCAATGCCTTCCAAAAATTAAAAGTTCAATTTATTTAGTTTATATAGCGCCAAATCACAACAAAGCTGCCTCAAGGTGCTTCACACAAGTAAGGTCTAACCTTACCAGCCCCTAGAGCAAGAACACAGGTGACAGTGATAAGGAAAAACTCCCTTTGATGATTTTGAAGAAGAAACCTCAAGCAGACCAGACTCAAAGGAATGACCCTCTGCTTAGACCATTCTACCAAAAAGGTTTACAACACAATTGACAAGAGTCCATGCAGGGGTCCAGTCCACCGTCGGGGTTGGGGAGGGGGGTGTCATCAAGCCACTCGTTGGATCTGTTTCTACAGCAGAGTCCGTCCTGCATCCGCCACAGAAATCATCCAGTCCAGCACACTAATCTGGACTTTCTGAAAGTCTCCTCACCCTTTTCCAAGTTATTTTATACATAGGTATGCATCACAAGCAATTACAGTACCCTGCATTGTCACAGGTGCCCAGGGGAACTGGAAAAATGTCTTGAAAGGATTGTCTATTGGAAGTAATGAAAAGGTCTGTGAGAAGCACAGCGAAAGTGTACTTCACAAACAACAAGTCACTCGTGTCTGTCAAGTAGCAAATTGATGGACAGACTACATGTGTCTCTGTCGCGTCTCCTGCTGCTGCTTTTTTTCCCAGATTGGGACAAATTGCAAGACAACGAAGAGCAGATATAAGAAAAGAAAGTCATATAAAAAAGCAAGCAAACACAAATAAACTACAAGTGGACTGTTCCTTTGCATTGCACACAACCGCATTCCAACACGTAGTCATAGCCCAGCACATGGGGTGTGTAGAAGTGTACAGTTGAAGAACTGAGTTGCATGCTGCTCAAACCCTGTGTCATGTCACCCATAGGTTTTCTGTAAAAAAAAAACCTAGATTTGATATGAAGCCCAAAATTTGCTGCTCTGGATATCGCCTTGGTAGCGCTTACTCTACCTACGTCACTACGAATCATATTTGGATAAAGAGGTGGCACATGGGTGACACTGTGCATGACCTGTGTGGGTAAATGAAGCCTGAACAAACCCACATCTTCCAGTTACTGATAAGCTAAGCTAACAGGCTAACCGCTGTTTGGGGGTTCATTAAATGTGGTTTTTTTTTTTTTTTTTTTGGACTGAGCAATGGTTTGCATAACGATTTGCTTTGGTGTGGGCAATAAAAATTATGACACTTATTTTTTCAGTAATCATGGATTACCTGGAGCTAATGGATCAAGCTGTGCTAAAAGTGCTAACACCGTTAGCACCCAAAATTAAAGGGCCTTTCACACTGAATCCGTCAGGCCAATGCGTCAACGGATCGGGATGACGGATCCGATGGAAGCGGCAAAAAAAAAAAAGAAAAAAGTGGGGGGCGGAGACTGCCACGTCACACTCTGGCTGTTTCCACAATCTGAAAAAGTTCAGCGATCGCCATCTTGAATTTGGGTCACCTGAACCACAAAAAAAGCTTTAAAAAAACAGCAGTAGAACGATTCTCCCATCACCCTGCTGGGAGAAGCTTTGTGATGGAGCAAACCCACTCCGTCCGAAATCTTCCACTTTTTGGATATATGCGAAGTCCCAGTTTGCCCAACGGAGTTTAGTTCTGCAGCTTTATCGAGGTGAGAAGAATGTAAAAATAAAACGTGACATTTACTTAACTGCTTTGAAGGTTTAATGATCGGCTAACGTTAGCATAGCCTTTTAGCACAGTTGATCTGAGGGAACACTTTAATTTCTAAATAAATGGTTCAGTGTTTTTATTTTTACCAAATAAAGCTACAGCTTTTTTCAGACGCCACAAAAGCTCATCTTTAAATAACTTATTTTTTCGGGCGTTTTTTTTTCCGTTTTCCCCCTTTTTTATATATAAACTGTTTACTGTTTCTTTATATTTAAATAAATATTTTTATTTGTCCCAATCAGGAACATTTGCTGTGCAGACAACCAAACTTCCATTGATGATCTGAACACCACGAAGTCCAGTCGAAAGAAAACATCTTTGCTTTTCAGCAACACCACCAGAGTTCAAAGCTGCAGAAGAGACCTTCATCTGGTCCAGAGAATCCAGCAGAACATCACCTGCTTCTAAATAAAAGGCTCTTTGAACAGGAACTATTTTATTATTTTTTAAAAAGCTGTTTCATTTTATATTTTAACAATAAATGAACGGATCATTAAAAATGTCCACAAAATCAAAGTCAAAAGACATTTGCACAGGTAGAAGCTCTCCACTTATTGTGCTCAAATTCATATTTTAGAAATGACTCTGTCCTGATAGCAACATTAAAGGCAATTACATATTTTGGCAATATTACAAGTTGAAATGACTATATATATATATATATATATATATATATATATATATATACGAGGTCTGTCAATAAAGCAACGGTCCTTTTTATTTTTTTCAAAAACTATATGGATTTCATTCATGTTTTTACGTCAGACATGCTTGAACCCTCGTGCGCATGCGTGAGTCTTTCCACGCCTGTCGGTGACGTCATTCGCCTGTGAGCACTCCTTGTGGGAGGAGTCGTCCAGCCCCTCGTCGGAATTTCTTTGTCTGAGAAGTTGCTGAGAGACTGGCGCGTTGTTTGATCAAAATTTTTTCTAAACCTGTGAGACACATCGAAGTGGACACGGTTCGAAAAATTAAGCTGGTTTTCAGTGAAAATTTTAACAGCTGATGAGAGATTTTGAGGTGATTCTGTCGCTTTAAGGAGTTTTCACAGTGCGAGACGTCGCGCAGCGCTCTCAGCCGCCGTCGTCAGCCTGTTCAAGCTGAAAACCTCCACATTTCAGGCTCTATTGATCCAGGACGTCGTGAGAGAACAGAGAAGTTTCAGAAGAAGTCGGTTTCAGCATTTTATCCGGATATTCCACTGTTAAAGGAGATTTTTTTAATGAAAGACGTGCGGACGGGTCCGCGCGTCGGCTCGCAGCCGCCGCGACGCTCCGCCACAGGAAAAACACCTCTGTTGAAAGCCTTAAGGACAAGTTGGAACATGTCCTGCTGTTAAACAATTTCTCATATACTCACTCCACTGAAAGCCATCAAAAGCCGCCTGGATTTTACAAATGGTTATCAACACGGAGGTGTTTTTCCTGTGCCGCCGCACCGCGTCGGCTGCGTCCCAACGCGCGGACCCGTCTGCACGTCTTTCATTAAAAAATCTCCTTTAACAGTGGAATATCCGGATCAAATGCTGAAACCGACTTCTTCTGAAACTTCTCTGTTCTCTCACGACGTCCTGGATCAATAGAGCCTGAAATGTGGAGGTTTTCAGCTTGAACAGGCTGACGATGGTGGCTGAGAGCGCTGAGCGACGTCTCGCACCGTGGGAAGTCCTTAAAGCGACAGAATCACCTCAAAATCTCTCATCAGCCGTTAAAATTTTCACTGAAAACCAGCTTACCGTGTCAGAAAACCGTGTCCACTTCGATGTGTCTCACAGGTTTAGAAAAAATTTTGATCAAACAACGCGCCAGTCTCTCAGCAACTTCTCAGACAAAGGAATTCCGACGAGGGGCTGGACGACTCCTCCCACAAGGAGTGCTCACAGGCGAATGATGTCACCGACAGGCGTGGAAAAACTCACGCATGCGCACGAGGGTTCAAGCATGTCTGACGAAAAAACATATGAATGAAATCCATATACTTTTTTGAAAAAAATAAAAAGGACCGTTACTTTATTGACAGCCCTCGTATATATATATATATATAAAAATCATCATGAGGTTTGTCACAGAAATCCTACTTTACAATCACACTGCAGTCATTGTTATATTATTTCCTGTTGCATTTATAATAAACATTAGTATTTATTTAAACATTAGTATTTATTTAGTGTCTGTTTTTCTGTTTAAAATGAGATATAAATCTACCAGAATTAAAAAAAAAATGTACAAATTTCCATGTTATTTTGTCTAAAAATAAATGTCTGAGGTTCCTTATGTTAAACAAGAAATGAAATAATCTGAAATAACAGGTGGTTTTAATTTACAGACGAATGGTTTCTAAAGAACCATTTATTGATTTATTTAGCTATTTTAATTACAAGTGTTCTAAACTGTTTTTTAACAGTAATCAGAAATAATGAGGTAACAACAAAAAACATTTCGAAGAATTTTTCTTCAGAAAACTGCTGTGACACGTTTCTGTTTTGCATGGATTAGTGGTTTCCATCGATCCATTTTGTAGAGATCAGTGGTTTCTGCCATAGGTAGGACGCCCCTTCCAAGATGGCAGCCAATGCGGTTTCTGCCACCCGTCTTCCGTGTTTTGGCCCGACGCGTCGTTCCTATTGGACAACGCAAAGGTACGTCACAGCTCAGCAGGTCGGAAGTTGGACTGGCTTGAACTTTGACTCTGTCAGCCTGCTGACAAGCAGCAATGCGTGCTCCCATTAGATGCGTCGGTTTAGCTCGGCTAAACGCATCTGACGCATCTAAAACGCAACGCCTCATTGAAAATAATGCTTTTTAGACCGATTTTTGACACATTTGACGCATCTGACGGATTCAGTGTGAAAGGCCCATAAGTCAAATGATAATTACACTCGAAGAAAATAGTGGTTTATAGTCTTTGATGATCTGTGAGGAGTAGTAACCACACAAAAAGCCACATTATTGCAGATATTTGTAATAAAATAGTTTTAAAAGGACAGACACAGTCCCCCACAACAAGTAGCGCCACAACTCCGTGATGCTGAGCTAATACTCAACAACAACACACTGCTGTCACTCAAAGTGGCCATGCTCCTAATTATGCATAACATTATGGCTTAAAACATTTTAAACTAAGAAGTTAGAAAAAAAAATCCACACACCCCGCCCCTTATAGTTATTAAGGGTAAAACTAACTACAGAGACCAAAACCATTTTTTTTTTTTTACCAGGTTGTAACTAGGAATGGGTATCGAGAACTGGTTCCTTTCGGGTATCGTTAAGAAATGGTTCGATCCAGCGACATCAATAGCCTTTTTACTTAACAATTCCCTTATCGGTCCTTCAGAGTGGCCGTTGTTTTTGGGGGTGTTTGTCAGGAAAATTATAATTTCTCTACATTGATTACAGACCCTGCTGCAGGTCTGTAATCAACTTTTCTGCAGCGCAGCTTTGCTTTGAACCTTGAACCAATTGATGCAGTGATTCGCAGATCGAAGCAGTGCTTCGAGCATTGCTCCGTTTATTCATTTTTTTATTCATTTTTTTCTTTCGCTTTCCCCCGCTAAAACCCTAAAGAGCATATGACTGTGAGTATTATTTACCTTTTTTATGTTAAACCGACCTGTTATGGTCTTCTGAAACAGTTGACAGATGTATTTTATAACTTAAAAATGGGACCGATGCTAACACGTTAGCATGTCTATGGCATTTTAATGTTAAGTTAGCATTAAGCCGTTGCAGCTGTCAAGCGTTTGGTGTTGTAAAAGAGTTAAATGTATTACAAATTATAATATTTTTTAAATTTATTTTTGTTTATATATTATTAATAATAGCAAGCACAACAGTAATAGTAATAATAACTAATCTAATGATTATATACAGTTTTAGAGAAAGAGACAAAAAGAACCTGAATAAAAACACAACAGAAAATATAAAACCAACTAATAATGAACATACATACAAAAATAAATAAGTGTTTCCTGTGAACACCGAGTGACTCTCACACCTCCATTTCATCCCTGTCTTATTTAAGTTTAATGACAGTTTGTTTCGGTCAAACCATATTTTCAATGTGTTAATTTCTTCAGTGATTTCCTCCAGAACTATCTGCCAAACTAGAAAACTGCTGCATCCTAGTAAGAGCAGAATACTACTGGAATGAATCTGAATAAGGAAAGTTGTTTTTTTTTTTGTTTTTTTTTCTCACCTAAATGGATGCTGCACTCGCTCCAGTTTATTGTCTGGAATAGTCCCAGATTGCATTTCAGAGCTTCTAGAATGCAAACATTTTCATGCACGTGGTGTTGGGGGGTAATTTTGGGTTTCAGCTTTCTTTGTTTTTCACCACTTTCATCCCTGAATATGTGAAATCGTGAGTCACTTTTGTGTGGATTAAAGACACTAACTGGGACTCCTGTCTTGTTGTGAGAAAGAAACGAGAATCGTCCTCCGTTCTGTTCACACAGCTCCAAACGCTGCGCGGCTCTCTGACAAGTCAAGTTAGAACGATAGAATCCACTCGGAATTAATAACTTCAAAGTGAACCACCGTTTTATTTTTATTTATGTCCAGAGATCAAGGATACAGTGACTAATTTCAGATTTATTTACTTTAAGACTCAATGAAATACATAGAAAACCTGTAAAGCCTACTTTTAGTACAAAATTCACAAGAGGTATCGATAAAGGAATCGATAAGGAATCGGATCAATAAGCAGAATCGATAATGGTATAGATATCGATAAAATCTTATCAATACCCATCCCTAGTTGTAACCATGCTTTTTTCTCTGCTCTAAAACTGGGCATTTTAATATCAGCTCCTATGGGAGCCAGCCTCAAGTGGCCAGTCAAGGAACTGCAACGTTGTCTACTTCCGGGTGGGCCTCATTTCAGACTTAAAGAATGGTTATGACCCATGTTTTGGATAGTTACAGGATAGTCATGATGACGTAAGCTAGTGAGGCTGAAGTTAAAAGGCTAAGCTAACTCATAAAGTTGAGCGTATTCTAGAGAGGACTGTTAGATTCTTGTCAATGTCCGACACGACTACGGTTGAGTCGTGTGCTTGTGTACATGTTTGCGAGCACTTGTGTGCAGACATGAAAGAGTAGGAGAGCTCCCTGAAGGGTGAACCTCATTCCAAGACCTTGCCTGTCGATATTACTGCCACAAATCAAACCTCCCACACCACTGAGAGCAGCAAAATAATTCCTAGGCATACACAATCTCACTCTCAGACTCCATTGACTAAGGGAAAGTTTTATTGCCGACGTCCGATACGGCTCCCCTGCCACAGTCAACCTTGTGTATCTTGTACATAGACGTACTGTTTGTCTTTATGGGTGTCTGTGGGCATGATTGCATGTGCACTTCACTGTGTACAGCTGAGGCCATAACTTAACCGACACCTTGGCTGAAAACATTCAAACTCAATTTTCTGTAAATCCCAGAGGTGGGACGAAGTCACCATCAAGTCATGAATCTACAAGTCCCAAGTCATAATGACCACCAGTTGTTTGCAAGCTGAATTGAGAATGACTTGACAGTGACTTTGTTCCATCTCTGATAAATCCACACACTTCATGTTGCTAAACAATATGTTGAATCAATTATAACTTATGCTATATATCCGGTTATTTAAGAATAATTGTTGCATAATAGATTTCAGCTTTCTGATCGTATTATAATAGCTACATGGCCTCTGTGTGCTTGCGTGTGTATGGCTTCAATTACGGTAAAACTGTGGAGAGCTGACATTTGCCGTTTGGTATGCTTATGTATTTTGGGTCAAGGATGAACACTGCAAAAACGGAAAATTGATAGGAGAAATATGTTTTTGAGAAATTAGTGATTTTAGCTAACTAGTAAACAATGGACATTGTGCTGCAATGCACCATGGGAGTTCAGGGTTTTTCAGGCTTTAAATGTTATTGTGGTTCATGTTAGTTTAACAGTGTTGTTAGTGTTATTGATTGATTGTGTTTTTGTAGTTCATCTGGTTTAGTCAGTTTAGTTAAGTGTTATGTTGCTCTTACCGCGAGTGACTTAAGTGTCATGCTGTTGGTATCATAAGTGAAAAGTATAGTGCTATTGAAGAACCTGCTTACAGGAGAATGCAAACAAGACAAAAAGCTCTGTGTGCATGAGTATTGCGTGTGTACAATTTTGATCATGGAGAAGCTGAGGAGAGCTGGGATTTGCCTTTTCATATGTTATGTATTTTGGGTGAAGCATGAACGGCACTAAAACCGAACGTTGATTGGTCTAATATTTTTAGAGAAGCGACATATATTAGCTAACAACATTGAACAATGGACATTGATGAAATTTACTAAGGTCAGTCATTGTGAGCAAGATTATTGGGATCAAGGTAGGTTCTTTTTCACTCTGATTTATGCTAAGCTTGGCACACATATGGAGGTGGGTTCCAAAGATCAATTGCAAGTGTCATTGTCAGGTCTGCCTGGCTGTTGATTGGCCTACTCCTCCTGGGTCCTTTTCCTGTTTTCTACCAAATAATCAGGTTCATTATGTAATTTTACCATTTTTTTTTTTATTTATTTTTTTTTTTTGAGAGTATCAAAACAATACATTTTTGGAAATTTTATTGTAAGAAATCAGAAAAACAATGTTACTTATATGGGCGCCATCTTGGATTTTATAAAATGGCTGACATAAAAAAAAAAGGTTTTCGTTAATATCTCAGCTTCTAAATAATCTAGAAATTTGATTTTGACAGCTAAACCATTATTTTCAGGGCCAAGGGATCCAATGGTATCAAAATAAATATGGTAAGTTCAACCACTAACTTATTTTACTGAAATTTTGCATTTTACTGAATGTTTTACAAGTGATCAGACATGAACGTTCCTCTAAGTCAGTTTCCATTAAAGGCAGGGCATCTCGTTTGCACACCTCCAGCAGCACAACAAAACATCAACCATGCCCTTAGGCTATATATGAAGGACGTGTCTGTGAAATCTGACCATCAGTAATTACCTCGCATTTTAAAAATGCATCAAACACTAACTGTCAGTTAGGCTCCATGTGAAGCTCATTGAACTGAGTCAGTTCACGACTATTATTTCAGTATTCATGTATTGGTCTATAAATAATGATCTCTATTGGTGTTTGAATAATAATCTTTTATTTATTTATTTATTAGACACCAATGCATAACAGAAATTCACTCATATGACCAAACTCATAACAGAAAAGTCAAAGATGGAAAGAAATATAACAAAATAAACCAAATACATGGTGCCTAAAGGTGTAGGCAGAAGCAACGTGTATCCACGCCTACCCTCCTATATAAAATCAGTCAGGCATATACAAGTATGCTTGTTCATAGACATTTATATCCAACACAATCTGAACACAGCAGCACATAGTTACAGATAAAAGAAGTCAAATATTTCTCCAGACAACTCACAAAAAAAAAAAGCGAAGGTTTCAGTACAACAGCCTCTACATATAACACAACTCAACCCTATTAATCTAATACATATCTAGAAAATACCATTTGTTTGTATAAATGTTTGAACCAGTTAATATCTGGACATTGCTTAATTTTCTCTGGTAAATTATTCCACTTTTTTGGGCCACAAATGGAAACACAAAAGCACCTCCTAGTCATCCTAGCGCCCGCAATTTTAAAATAAAATGTACCGCTTAAATTATACATTCCTTCTCTCAGCGTAAAATATTCTTGAATTCTGAGAGGTAATTGTTTATTTCTTGCTTTATGCATCAACTGGACAGTCTTAAATGAAATCATATCATAAAGTTTTAATATCTTTGATTTAATAAACAATGGATTGGTATAATCCCGAACCCTGAATTATGAATTATTCTTAATGCTCTTTTTTGAAGGATGAATAATGATTGTAATGTAGTTTTATAGTTATTACCCCAAACGTCTGCACAGTATGTCAAATAAGGTGCAATCAATGCACAATACAAAGTATGTAGTGATTTACCATCTAGAATATACTTTGCCTTATTCAATATTGCAATACTATCCCAGCCTATCCCAGCAGTCATAGAGCGCGAGGCGGGGTACACCCAGGACAGGACGCCAGTCGATATTGTATTTTCTCCTTCCATTTAGTATTCAAATTCAGCTCTGTTACTATAAAAATTGGTAAGTGGTCACTGATATCATTGATCAATAAACCACTTATTTTTTTGTATTGATATCGTTTGTAAAAATATTATCAATAAGGGTAGCTGACTGAGAAGTTATTCTTGAAGGCCTAGTAATTTTTGGATATAGATTTAAGGTGTACAAGGTATTAATGAAATCATCTGTCCCTTTATTTTGATGCGGATTTAAAACATCAATATTTATATCTCCTCAGACAAATACTCGCTTATTACCCATCTGTGAAAAATATTTATCAACCCAATTTTGAAATTCTTCAATTTTTGAGCCAGGAGCTCTATAAATCCTACTAATAATTATATTTTTACTTATTCCTAAACATATTTCAATTGTAATACATTCCAAAAGATTTTCTACGGCCATTGTCACTTGATCATTGATTTTGTAGTTAAGCCTTTTATCAACATACAATGCTACTCCGCCACCTCAATTATATCTGTTCAGATGATTAAATTCATAACCAGTCAAGCACAGTGCTTTAACCACTATACCATCACCTCCCCAATTTACAAATGGTACACTTGTAAATTGTAAAATAATTGCACATATCATACATGATGAACACCAATGCACTGTAAGGATCCGAAAGTAGACTAGGAATTTTGATATCTGTGATACTTTAATTCAATTCAAAATGTATTGTCACTGATTCCAACCAAACTGAGTTTCTAGCTCCTATACTTTGCTGAACTCATGACAGAAATGGGTTTAATTTTTTAAACTGTCAGCAGTTTAACTGTCAAAATAAAAGCTCTGGGTTATTTTGAAGCTGAGATATTGATGAAAACCATTTTTACAGCGTCCATTTTGTAAAATCCAAGATGGCGGCCATGTAGGACTTGGGGCAATTGGAAACAGTTTTGTTTTGTTTTTTCTGATTGCTTATGCTATAAGGTTTCCATAAAATGTTTAGTTTGCATGCTCTTCACAAAAATCCAACAACAGTTAAAATCCAAACATAGTGAACCTGACTAAAACTTGGTATGTAAATGAAGACGGGCCCTGAAACTGGCCTTAAGTAATTGATATTGGTGAAGGTCAAGGAATTGCAGATTCCACCTGATTTCCACCACATATGGTGTACAATTTGGTGGATTCCAGAATTTCCCTGGTCAGGCAGAGATTCTTCATTTGGTTGAAGTTTAATGCCATTGGGGTTAAATGTCAGATTACCATAGGCCTGATACTGTCTTCATACCCACGTGTACTATTACCTCATATGCATAAAAGCAAAAGTGTGCATATGCTTTTTTCCCCCCCAGAATTATAAAGTAATGATAAAGATAAATGTTTGGCTTTATAGTCACCAGTTACCTTATGCACCAGGGTTTAAAATTAACTTACAAAGCAGCGATGCTCCTTCTCCTGCACTGTCCTTCTTTACTGTAAGTACAGGAAGGAGGAAAAAGAAGGTGTGACTGATGGACAAAGACACTGAGAGATTGACAGAGTGGGTTTTTTTCACCTCTGGACAGGAAGCGTCTTCTCCACTTTGTCAAAGGTGTGAAGTTTCTCACCGAGGTCACACATGTTCTTGCACTATTCAGTTGGAAATACAGGAACAAACGACAAACCAGGTGTCATATCTGATTTGATGTTTTTCCATCTATGTTACCATCAGGTCAGCTTGAGGATGATTTTAGTCTCAACACAACAATCGAGACGAGTTTTGTTGTTTTTTGTGCGTTTGTGTTGACAAAGATTTTTTTTTTTTTTTGCACAGTCGTGACTGTTCAATTTTGTCTTCTGAATAAAAAATAATTAGATAAAGAGCATATTATTGGGTAACACTGACTGTCGCCTTTATTCTGTGTGATTGGCTGCACTGTAAACCCAAACAAGTTAGCAGAACTCAAACATACTGAGGTAATCAGTTGCCATAATATTTTTGAGTTCATGAACTTAAAGTCAATTGTTCCCAGAATTTAAAAGTTTTGATTATATGCTACTTGTACCTCATGATTACAATGAAATTAAAGTGTTCATTAAGTAAAAGTAAGCTCCTTCAGCTGCTCCTTTGCTTTTCACTCAGGGTCACCACAGCAGATCTGAGGTGGATCTGCATGTTGAGCTGACAAGTTTTATGCCAGATGCTCTTTCAGACACAACTCCACATTACATAGAGACATGTGGCAGGGGTGGGGCTTTGAACCAGGAACCCTCTGCACATTGTAAAACTCAGTGAGTTAGTTGAACGCAAACCATTTGAGGAAACCGACTGCCTTAGAGTAGAGCATCTGAGGATGCCACTCATCACTCACTCATCTTCAACCGCTTTTCCAGGTTCGGGTTGTGGGGCAACAGCTCCAGCAGGGGACCCCAAAATTCCCTTTCCTGTGCCACTTGACCACCTCTGACTGGAGGATCCCAAGGTGTTCCCAGGCCATTGTGGCGATATCATCTCTCCACCTATTCCTGGGTCTTCCCTGGGGTCTCCCCCCAGATGGATGTGCCTGGAACACCTCCCTCGGGAGGCACCCAGGGTCATCCTTACCAGATGCCCGAACCACCTCAGCTGGCACCTTTCAATGCAAAGGAGCAGTGACTCTACTCCGAGCTCCCCATGGATGACCGAACTTCTCACCCTATCTCTAAGGGAGACACCAGCCACCCTCCTGAGGAAGCCCATTTTGGCCGCTTGTACCCACAATCTAGTTCTTTCGGTCATGACCAAACCCTCATGACCATAGGTGTTGAGTTTGCCAACTTAAATAAAATAATTTTCAAAAATTTAATTGTTAAAGTTTAGTAACATAATTTATAGTTAATTAAACTTATGTAAATCTAGTTTGTTTTTCAATCAAAAAGTGACAAATAAATTTCTGCCTAAAAAATTTGCATTGTATTTTTCATTAAATTTTTGGATGCATTCTTTGGTTTACTTGTTGAAAATCTGCTTTCTTTAAAAAAATATAAATAAATCTAAAAGGACTACAACAGAATGATAAATGCTAAATGGCAGCCCATGAACAGAACGTGCAGTTTTTCATAATGGTATTAACTCAATTAAAATGAGTGAATGGAATGTACTGGAAATACATCACCAACAGTTAAATGCCCCAAAACTTTAAATGCACTTAATGGAACTGAGTTGTTATGATAACAATTCATTTTTGAGTTAGTTTAATTAATGGAAATGAGTGACTACAGCTTTTTAACTTTTTTAACTTTTAACTTTTTAACTTTTAACTTTTTAAAGTTTGACTTACATTAACTTAATTATTGTATTAAAATATAGTGTTCGGTTTAACAGTGCACCAAAACCAAGCGCACTAACCACTTGGCCAACACCCCTGTTAAACTGTTCACTAAGTCGACTCAAATATTTTCATATAAAATTACTTAATTCTTCTAAGTTGTGCTTAAGTTATACTTTGAAGTTTTGCTTACTTAATATACAATTAGTTCATGTCAATCAAAAATTCTGAGTTTAATTTACTCAAAAACCAAGCCCATGTTACACAAACTTGAAATATTTAAGTAAGTAAAATGTTTTCTTAAAACTTTGAGTTTACACTACTTAATCTTTTTAATTAATTTGAACATTCAGGTTTTGAGTGTGGGCAAGAATAGCATTCTAGAATATGTGTGTACTGATAGATACATGTGAGGGTCAGTGAACCTGCTGTTTTGGTCCATGTTGGCATCTTTTAAAATGCACCAGTCTATCAAGTTGCTTGGGATTCCTTGATGCTAACTGCAGGGTCCTGGTGACCACTAAGGCCACTGGTGCTTGTTTCTATGAAATTTCAAGGAAGTGATGTTGGCATCACCATTGCAGATCCAAGATGGGGTCTGCATGTTGATTTGCACGGGATGTCCTTCCTGACGCAACTCCATATTACATAGAGAATGAGCAGGGCGACCTCGAACTATGAACTTTCGGCACTGGAAGCAAGGGCACTTAACGACTTTGCACCGCTGCCCATGATTCACGGCTACCCAATCACATAAATGTTACATGTGAAACTGGCATCTAAAACGAAGCAGCAGGACTTCAAACTGGAATTTCTTTTTAAGACTCAGTGTTTTAACCTTTCCAGTTTGGGTTTTATCTTAAAGAATACTGTCCAAAAACTGGTTAGAATCAAACAAAATACTGGTTATCATTTGAAGTCATCACTGTTATTTCAGGCAGAAAATATTTTCATTTGTAACAAAAGAATAAAAAAAATGCATTACTAGTGAAATCTTTATTTCAAATCACTGTTTTTCTACAGGCAACATATAATGAAAGACATCAGACAGCTCATGCAAAGCCTACGGACTTTCTTACGACTTCACTGTGACTTCATCCTGACACCAATCAATCATAAATATTTTGCTGATCAATATAAACTTCAGATCATCTCTCTCGCCCTTTTGATTCTGGAGATATAGCAGAAAATGTGTTTTTGGCACCATGTTTTTGTTGACCTTAGTCTTGGCTGTTGTCCTCTCCAAAAGTTGATCATCTCGAGATATCTGCCACAGTAATATTCCCACCAAGTTTATTGAAAATCGGTCCAGCCATTTTGTTGTTGTTGTTGTTGTTTTTTGGAGTTATGTTGTTCACAGACACAAACACGGGACCGACTACAATACCCCACGTTACCGTTTGGCTGGTGTGCAGGGTAACTATGGGCCGCTCAGCGAACGCCCACACCTGACAACTATCCTCTATATGTGCTGAGTCCAAACACGTTTTAACAAAGTACAAAAAAAGATACTGAAAATAATGAGTGCTCTTATGAAAATTGAAATAAAAAGAGTCTAACCTTATCTCAAAAAATAAACCCTTCTTTGATCCATTTATGAAAACTCCTACAAATAAACAAACTAATGGTACCTCTGTGTACATAAATCTCATTGTATCATGACCTCATAATATCACAACCATATGTTATCAAATCAAATCAAATCAATTTTATTTATATAGCACCAAATCACAACAAACAGTTGCCCCAAGGCGCTTTATATTGTAAGGCAAAGCCATACAGTAATTACAGAAAAACCCCAACGGTCAAAACGACCCCCTGTGAGCAAGCACTTGGCCACAGTGGGAAGGAAAAACTTCCTTTTAACAGGAAGAATCCTCCAGCAGAACCAGACAGAAGAATGTGATGTGTATAACTGTTTTGTGCACATTGTGTTATAAGTTGTTATAAGTCTTATATATAAGTCTTATATAAGTCTTATAAGTTGATAAAAGCGCAAAAACACATTGTAAATAAAATAATGTACACATCACCTGTACCTGGTGGTTTCATGTTACAACACAGACAAACAAAGTGAATGACAGATTTTTAAAAAATGTTAGAGATACAAGAAGCAGAGAACAGAGTGATTTCTGATTTTTGAAGTTAGGCTTGTAGTTCTGACATGGAACATCCTTATTCCAAGAATATTTTTTTCTTCTGAGTTTTTCCTTTCTCCTATCTGTCAAGCACCCATTTTTATTTTCTGAAATCCAGCATTCAGTATTTCGCTGCACTTCTGTAACCATACAGGCTGGGTCAGGCTACCTGGTCCAAACCACCTCACAGCACCTTATCTGACTTGGTGTAAGGCATATCTATCAAAATGCATCATATCATTATAAAATGATATGATACATATCTAGATAGATGGGCTAGAATATGACTCAGGAACGATACTTTTTAAATTGTAGAACAATTCCATGTTGTGTGATTTGATGAAATCTGGTTACAATTCTTTACTTGAACTCAACAATTATTTTCCATGAAAAATGAGCTTTATAGTTCAATTGGTTTAGTTATTTTAGTTAAGTGTCATGTTGCCGTTACCATGAGTGAGAAGGATGGTGCGTTTGATCTCTTCCACCACCATCTCTGTCTGTGAGTGTGTAAAAATAAGTGTGTGTGTGTGTGTGTGTGTGTGTGTGTGTGTGTGTGTGTGTGTGTGTGTGTGTGTGTGTGTGTGTGTGTGTGTGTGTGTGTGTGTGTGTGTGTGTGTGTGTGTGTGTGTGTGTGTGTGTGTGTGCGTGCAATTTCGAACATGAGCAATCTGGGGAGAGCTGACATTTGCTCTTTGGTATGCTTATGTATTTTGCGTCAAGGATGAACGTCACCACAACAGAATATTGATAGGACTAATATTTTTTGGAGAAATTATGAATATTAGCTAACAACACTGAACAATGGACTTTGATAATTACATTCTGGACTTGCACTCCAATCTAGCAGGGGGCAGTAAATCTTCTACATATTAAAAGTGTGTGTGTGTGTGTGTGCCTGAGAGCTGCCCAGTGCTGTCATGGTGTCTGGTAGCGGGTGAGACCAGTGTCCTGACGAGATGACCTGCCAGTCGAGGGGACCTCCACTGTGCACCTGCGCATTGCGCGTTTCTACCCCAGCCTTTAACATCTCCCCGTCAAGTTTATCTACGTCGCTTTACTGCACATGTGCACCCGTCACGATCAGCTCCATGTCATCTAACAACAATATTCGGCTTTAAAGACTGCTTGTGTACATGCAAGTCTTTACTTTTTTTTAATTTAAAAGACACATTGCTTTATTTTTATGTAAAGACAAAACCTACGTGGGTTTTCTACTTTTCTTCGGTGGGTGAGCTCAACTTGACGGGTGAGGTGTGCATGCGCAGTTGCACAGTGAAGCTCAGCTCATCTCGAAGGGACACAGTCACCGGTCAAGATGAGCTCCACTACTGAAGAGGTGATGGTCTAGTGGATAAGCGTTGGGCTTGAGACCAGAGGATCCTTGGTTCAAATCCCAGCCTGACAGGAAAATCACTAAGGACCCTTGGGCAAGGTCCTTGATCCCCTAGTTGCTCCCGGTGTGTAGTGAGCGCCTTGCTTGGCAGCACCCTGACATTTGGGTGAATGTGAGGCATTATTGTAAAGCGCTTTGAACATCTGATGCAGATAGAAAAGCGCTATATAAATGCAGTCCATTTATTTAACTCACCTAAGTTTTGCCTTTACATAAAAATACAGTAATAACTGTCTTTTCGATTTCAAAAAGTAAAGACTTGCATGTACACGCTGTCTTTAAAGCAGAATATTGTCGTTAGATGATGGGGAACTCAGCTCGACGGAGGAGCTCAACTAACTGTAGATTTGCCCTACGGGAATGTCAATTTGACAGGGCAGCTCATCTCAACAGAACACTGGTTCTCCAGCAGTGACGGTAGCTTGGCTGCTATCATCCTCTCACCCACCTTATACTAGGGGAGCTACGACCACTACCTTTGCCCCCCTCACGTGCCTGAACTAAATTCATTCATGGGTTTAAGATTCAAAATGGCGTCCAAAATGGCCGCCAATAGACCCTTATCATTGAATCTCCGGTGTAGCTCCCCTAGTATTAGTTTGACCAAAAGTACCTTGACTTGCAGTTTGGCCTTCCTGATGTTTCACCTCTCATCCAAAAAGCATCATCAGTTTAGGGCAAACTGATGCAGCAGTTACAGAAACGCCCTTCAGAGTGAAGGTGCACATGCTTTATCTCGTGATGTAGAGTTGTAGCCATTTGGGAACTGAAGAAATAACACAAGTTTGAAACATTTTGTTTGTAGCAAACATCTCTGACGCGGCAACCAAGGGCAGGAGCAACTGTTCGGGAGTGGAATTGGAGTTCAAGGTTATACTTTTTTTTACTCTTAAGCGAAAACAGCAGAAGCAGAAACTGGAAAAACTGTTTTGGCTTTCTGAAAGAAGGACAAAATCAATGGAATTAGGACCAAAAGAGAGAGGTGGAGAGAGTAGGAGGAGGAAAAAAGGATGGAGAGGCAGACTTAGCAGAGCAGATGGTTTCAGCGTCCAAGCTCGAGGCGCTTCATACTCACAGACATCACTACGAGGAGGGAATGAGAGTGAGATGAGAGAAAGGATGAGTGAAACACTAACTAAACATCTGCATTACGTCGCCTCCAGTGCTTCGGAAGACCGGTGCAGTCGCGACGGTTGCCAATGTGCTGCTTTAGGTTTAGTGCATCTGTTGCATTTCCGAGATGTTTCATTGTTTGAGAATTCCTGCAGTTTAACGGTTTGATACCATGAAGCCTCACCTGAAAACACACCGCACACACTCCTGTGCCGCCGACGAATGACGGATGAGCGCTAGACTCGGCGGCGTTGCCATCTGTTCGGTTGGGCTCACGGGTCATTGAGCATCGAGCCCATCGCAGCATCCAGCTCACCTGCTGTACACACTCCGCCGACGTCTTAACAAGACTCGTGCACGTGCGACAGAGAGTCTGCAGAGATATAAGTGCAAGAACCTGAAGACGGAACTGTGTTTCTGCTCGGGAGTTGATCCAAATTCAATCCACTCCGGCACTCATTGGAATTCCCTCAGCGTCATGCTGCCACACAGTCTGTTTGCCCAAACTTTGCTGTGCTTTCTTGTGCACATGTGCCTCCCTCCATCTCCATTACATGCCCTGCCGTTCTCTCTTTACATCACGCTACCCACTCTCAGCTCAATTGCTATTGATTTCTTCACTCCTGTCCGTTCTGCCTCCCCATCTGTCTCTCCCATCTGAGTGCAGCTCAGATGATTTTGGTTGGGTTTCTGCTCAGGTCTCTGCACAGGCGGTCTGGCCCGAGAGATAAGACTACGAGCTGCGTTGCATTAGGCCACAAGTGCACCGGCTGTGTGGGCGTGGCCACGTTCACCTATTATTTTGGGTAACACAGGTGCACTCGCACTGCGTGCAATTGGCCTACTGGGCTAGAATATTAATTAGGGGTGTGTGTTATATAATTATCACCTCGCCCAGACGCTGTAGGTGTGTTTTTATTTCAGCACAAATGATGGCCACGGTGCAGCAGAAGGAAAAATATTTCACCAAATCAACACACGCATCACAAAGGAAACAATCTGTATACTTCAAAGAGACAAAGAAAAAACAGCAAAAGCAAATGCATGAATTATTTTTATTTATTTATTTAGACAGCTGTCAGTGGTTTTTCCATCGAGTGATTATCCGAGAAATTGTGGATGTGCCTGGACATGCCAGAACATGTCCTGTGAGGCTTCATCACGGCGTTGCTTTGCGCCATGCGGCACGCCGCGACGCGTGAAGCCTCCTCTCCTCTTTCCATAACAAAAACTCCTGTAACAGTGGAATGTGCCGTTCATTTCCAAACTGGACGCTGTGTTTTATCCGGGATTTCATCTGGCTAGCACAGGAATTGTGAAAAGACGTGGACATCAGCACTTTTTCGGCACATTGAGACAGACGTGCGGAGGAATTCCGCGCGTCGCGGCGATGCCGCATGGCGCAAAGCAACGCGTGATGAAGCCTCACAGGACATGTTCTGGCATGTCCAGGCACATCCACAATTTCTCAGATAATCACTCGATAGAAAAACCACTGACAGCTGTCTGAACGCCATCTCAAAGCTGTCCTGTGAGACCAAAACGGAGGTGGTTTTGTCTCACTCCAGTAGCGAATCCATTGTGACGCGTGAAGCCTCCACTCGGCTTTCCATGACAAAATCTCTTGTTAAAAGTGAAATCTGCTGGAAAATGGTTGATGTCCAGCTCTTGTGATAACAAGAGAAATTGCACACGATGGTCACGGATCCATACAGCCATCTGTTTAGAAATGAAATGGTCGCTCAGCCTGTCGATGGTGGCTTCGGAGTGCGGCGCACCACCAGTCACTCTGGGCCATCCTTAAAGTGACAGTAACACTCCGTAATCTCTTTGAAGCCCATAAAATTTTCACCAAAAACCATCTGAATTTCTCGAATGGTGTCCACTTTGAATGTCCCTCACAGTTTCTGAAAAAAATTTGATCAAGCAAAGCGGCAGTCTCTGAGCCATTCCTAAACAATGAAAAAAACGACGAGAGGGGTGGACCACTCCTCACTCAAAGCCTGCTCACAGGCGAATGACACAACTGCGCATGCGTGAAAAAACTCACGCATGCGCACGAAGGTTCAAGCTTGGCTGACGCAATCACACGTGATTCAAATCCATATGGTTTTTGAAAAAAATAATAACGTCGGATACTTTTCTAATAGATCTCGTATAGTATTGGGCATGCTTGTACATCAGCTCACCCCCTCTTCAAGCAGAATTTCACGTGGAGATCCCTGGGCGCTCCGACGGGCGAATACGGTATGTTAACTGGTATTAATAGAACACTAATACTGTTTTTACGTAAAATTTAAGTGTCGAAAGATGAGTACTTAAAAAATAGGATGAAAAAAATCACTGGCACATTCTGGATGTCAGTGAATACTGTGAAATGAATTAAGTCCAACTTGTTGTTGTGTGTGCGTCTGTCAGCCTTGTCTGTGCTTTGTGTTAGTGTATTTGTATTCGGTCTGCTGTCTTTTTCTGTGTCTGTGTTTGTGTTATTGTCTTCTGCCCGCGCCCCTTTTATTTTCAGTGTGTGTCCTCCCTTGTCTGTCATCCGTGTGGGTTCCTTGTGTGTTTTGTCCTCTGGCTTGCCCTGGGTCTTTCTTGCCTCCGTCTTTGTGATCAGGCGTTTGTCTGTGTTGTCCTCGTGTTTCCCCTGTTTCGGGTTTATCTTGTCTTTGTGTTTTTGCTCATGTGCTTTTTTTCATGTTGCGCTCCGTTCTCTTTTGAGTTCCATGTTTCTTTACTGCGTGTGTTCTTTGATTTAGCTTTTGATTATTGTTTAGTTCTTGTTGTAGTTTGTGTTCTGATTGCTTCCTAGTTTATTTTTATTCTTCATGTCAGTATTTCCATTGTTGTACTTACACTTGAGTTCCAGGTTGTTTTTGCATTTTCTATTTGTAGTTGTATTTTAGTTCTGTGAGTCTCTCTCTTACATTTTCTTATTATCTTTTATTTTCTACTCACCTTCAGATGTCTGTTTAGTTATTAGTCACCTTGTGTTCCTTTAGTTTTTCATGTGTCTCTGTTGTTCCTGCTTTCTCTGATTTCACACACCTGTTGTTCATTAGTTCATTTTGCTTTTTAGCTGTGCTTTCTTCCCTGTTTGTTTGCCGATTGTTTAATTGTGGTCTCTCCAGCTGCCAAATTAGTGAGTGCCTCGAGTATCTAGTCTCCATCTGTTTTTTTCATCTGTTGTTAGTTTATTTGTTCCCTTGTACATCCTGTTTGGTCACCACCCTGTATTTTTGTTTGGACTCTTTTGTATTCCTGTCCTGACACAATGTTTGATTGGATTGCTTCTTCACATTTGGATAATTAAATCACATTGGTTTTGTAACTAACTTTTTGTCTCCTTGCTGCCTACATATCGGGGTTCCTTTTGACTCTGTTTAAAAGCAACACTTGTATGTTTTACTTCGGAGAAAAGCATTTAATTACAATGAACTCTTTTGTGAACAAGTTTATATACACACAATGAAACTGCAAAATTATGAATAAAACATAAATGGATTGCATTTATATAGCACTTTTCCATCTGCATCAAAAGCTGCATGAATGTGAGGCATCATTGTAAAGCGCTTTGAGCTATACAATGATGCCTCACATTCTGTCATTCACACAGACACATTAGGTCATTACAATCAACAATACAGAATGTAATCCTGAGAACACTGAATGTAACTGAATTCTGAGAATATGTCAGGAAACCAGATATGAACAAGTAGTTTCATGCTTGATTGTTGCTTATTGCTAAAGAATTTCTGCATGCGCAGACTTAGTGTTGCAGAATTCTGTGGAGATTGCTGAAATTCCAACCATGCATAATTGCAAAACATTCATAAACGCCACCCCACGAGTCATTCAGTACAGTTATTAATTGATTTGAAGTTACTCTACCATCTGAGATCAAACAAGTAGACTGACGAATGTCCACACTTATCAATTAGGATGCAACAAATTCTGTGACTACATGTATGGTAAACGTTATAAACGATTTAATCATAAGATGAAATTAGATATGATAAAATACATTTTATTGATCCCACAGCAGGGAAAACCACTTGTTGCAGGAATAAGAGTCATACAGTAGCAAAGAAAATATATTTACATTAAAGAAATGTGACTAAAGTATGAGTATATTGCAATATTTGCTGGTGGGTGCAAATTACTTGAAAAAAGAATATAAGTGAGTATAGTATGTATAGATATTGTAAAATGATTGCACAATTATGCATTTAATAAAGCACAAAAGGTGTTGGTAGCCGTAGTTAATAGTGCAATATCAGCAGGTGGTTATGGTGCTAAAAACATTTTGAGGTATAATGCAGTCTGACTGCAGTTGGAATAAATGACCTGCGGAGGCGTTGTGTTTTGCACGAAGGGTGCAGCAGTTGATTACTGAAGGAGCTACTTAAGGCTCCCATGGTCTCATGTAGGGGGTGAGAGGGGTTGTCCATAATTGATGTCAGCTTCGCAAACATCCTCCTCTCGCCCACCACCTGTAATTAAAACTAATTTTAAAACTTGTCTACATAACTGGAATGGTATTTAAAGCACACTTGCAACCTCAAATCATCAAAGTAGTTTATGGAGAAATAATTAAATATCTGTGTCCATGCAAGTTGAATGACAGACATTTACAGAATATGTGTGTCCACCTAGAGGTAAAGCTAGTTAACACAGTGGATCAGATCCCTTTAGAGTGACAAGTGGCACTAACACCCTTCTGTCATCGTAAGAGGCTAATCCAGCCATGGATGCTAACAACGACACGCGCACACTTAAGTCCACTGACACACTTATGGACTCTAATTAGCGCTCATATTTCTTTTGCAAAGGGCAAAGCTGTCCGCTGGCATATGGGCACGACACTCCTCCAATAACCTTTCAGTCATCAGTAGAGGGCAGGGCGAGGTCGTGAGACAGACAGACAGAGGGAGAGAGAGAAACTGTATTACACAAAGGCGCTGCAGCAGAAGAGTAGCACTGAAGGAACAAATACATCTGTTTAAATTTGTGTGTCATGCAGTTGATTGCCTTGTAATTGGGGAGGCGGTTTATGCTCTTGTGCCTTAGAATAGCATGCACGTCATCTCTGACGGGTTTCAAACGTGTTGGAGAAATAGAGAGAAAGGAGCTCCCTACCTCCCACCTGGCACAAAGCGTAACATGAGTTGTTGCTTGCATGTGTGTGCAATGCGAGTGACATCCATACTGGATGAAGTGATGCCCTCAGACACACATGACGTGTGTCACATGCATGTCGTGACATGCACATGAGATTAACCTGTTGGCATCAACCTGGACAGGTGGCGCTCACAGCTGTGGGATTCATTAGTGTCTAGTTTGTTTCGGTAATGTGATAAAGTATCTGTTTAAATAATATATAACATAAAAATGTCCACACTTGCTTGATATATTCTTGAAGCAACAGATTGTTGTTTTTATGTTATTTTGGTCAGGATTCATTCTTTTATAAGATGTTAAATGGACTGCATTTATATAGCGCTTTTCCATCTGCATCAGACGCTCAAAGCGCTTTACAATTATGCCTCACATTCACCCCGATGTCAGGGTGCTGCCATACAAGGCGCTCACTACACACCGGGAGCAATAGAGGATTAAAGACCTTGCCCAAGGGCCCTTAGTGATTTTCCAGTCAGGCGGGGATTTGAACCCAGGATCTTCTGGTCTCAAGCTCAACACCTTAACCACTAGACCATCACCTCCCCCCAAGATGTTGTCCACATCATAATTTGTGTTACGTTATTTTTAGACATGCACATAACTGGTACTCATGGTGCGTGTGCGTGCTAAAAATAAATGATGCGTAGCAGAAAACACAAAGGAAGCACTTCATAGGAGGAAAGCAATGACAGATTGTAGGAACAGTGTTTCTCTCTGCGGTGCATCAATCATTTTTAGCACATATGAGCATGATGAGTACCAGTTATGTGCACCTCTGGATCAGCATCCTTTATTGTGTGGAAATATAATTGTCACAAGAACTGTATTTGTGAGATCAAATGGGTTGCGTTTAGATATAAAAGGGTTTTTGTTGGATACAAAAGAACCTCACAATACAGTCACATCATTGTTGGGGTGGATTTTCCCAGCGTGAGCTGCATTCAGCTCCATGTGTTGGGGTTGAGTCCATTCTCGTATATAGAAAGACCTTCTGTTGGCAGCCACACCACCTCCTGGTGAGATCGAGCTCACTGGATTTTAAATCATAGATTTAGTGAGCGGGTGCCCACGTTGTGTCTGTTTTAGTCCATGAGCCAGTCATGAATTTTGACCTAATTGGTACCACTTAAGAGGGAAAAAAAACGACACTTAGAATCCAGCCTCAGTGTATCATGGCCTATTCAAAAATGTATGATAGCCATCCCAGGGTGGTAGCTGCAGCCAGGTAGGGGTCAATGAAGAATTACACAGAGGTCAAACTTTAAAAATGATCCAATCATGTTGAAAACTATATCACATTAGTTGTCTGATCATAACAATTCCAAAAAGGTATAGTTTGAACTATCTATGATGGAATGGGGGTAAAAACAGCAAAAATGGTGACAAAGGTCAATTTCAGTTTGTACAGGGGTCAAAAGTTAAAGTTGCTCCAATTTCAGCAAAAAAATGATGCAAGTTATTGGTTGAAATAAAAGGATCAATAAATGGAATAGTTTTGACTGTGCTGAATGCTTTGTCTCCAAAGCAAAGGTCAAACAAGGTCAACATCCATTGAATTCTATGACATGTGACATATGTTACCCTGTAACATGATAACTAAGCATGACAGATGGTGCAAGCTATTCCTTTTTAGAACCCTATTAACCCAAACAATAATTTGCATCATTTTTTGCTGAAACTGGAGCAACTTTAGTATTTGACCCCTGTACAAACTGAAATTGACCTTTGTCACCATTTTTGCTGTTTTGACCCCATAACTCCAGAACATTCCGTCATAGATAGTCCAAACTATACCTTTTTGGAATCATTATGATCAGACAAGTAATGTGATATAGTTTTCAACATGATTGGAGCATTTTTAAAGTTTGACCTCTGTGTAATTCTTCATTGACCCCTACCTGGCTACAGCTACCACCCTGGGATGGCTATCATACATTTTTGAATAGGCCATGATACACTGAGGCTGGATTCTAAGTGTTGTTTATTCCCCTTAAGTGGTACTGAAAACCTGCTTGGCTCATGGACTATTTGATAAATGCCCCCCTTTGAATGGTGTGAGACGAGGATGACATTTTCAAGTTTGACTTTGTCCCACTGCTTCGTGCATTTCCAGGTAAATAGGTTGGAACTGCCAAAGTATATTTTCATGTCTTGATGCCGCTGGTCTTTTGAAAGTGATGAAATGTTGCATGAACCCATCTCAGCATATCTCATCATCCTTATTTCAGCTTGAAACCTCCAGATGTACACTAGATCTTCCATATATGTATTTTATGGTTATGATCTCCCAAGGGTTGGTTATTGGAGAGGTTTGAAGATTCTCCACCGGGACCAACAAGGATAAGGAGACAGGAAAATAAGTAGATAAGAACAAGCACAGGTGTGCAAGGTGTGCACAGGTTAAGTGCAAATAAAAATCATGTGACAAGAAACATTATTGTTGCCTCATCAGTTTCCATATTCACGTGTCCTTCTGAATGAATAAAATTCATCCTGTTTGTCAAAGCCCTTCCTCCAGTTTGTGCAGAAGTCACAGCAGAAGGACATCCGATGGAAGGAGATAGAGATGCTGTCCATTATTCCATCATCTCTCCATGTGTGCATTCGTCCTAAACCGCGTACTCCCTATAACTTTTCATAGATTTGAGACATGTTTGCCGAATTTTCAGCAGGGATGCATCCTTTGAAGCTCTAGGTCAGGTTTGATGATGAGTGACATTGACAAAATATTAAAGGTCATAGAGCCAAAACTAATGTCGTCAAAACTCTACTCCCTATAACGTTTCATAGATTTGAGACATGTTTGCCAAATTTTCAGCAGGGATGCACCCCTTGAACGTCTAGGTCAGGTTTGATGATGAGTGACACTGACAAAATATTGAAGGTCACAGATTCAAAACTAATGTTGTCAAAACTCTACTCCCTATAACTTTTCATAGATTTGAGACATGTGTACCAAATTTTCAGCAGGGATGCATCCCTTGAAGGTCTAGTTCAGGTTTGATGATGAGTGACATTGACAAAATATTGAAGGTCATAGAGCCAAAACTAATGTAGTCAAAACTCTACTCCCTATAACCTTTCATAGATTTGAGACATGTTTGCCAAATTTTCAGCAGGGATGCATCCCTTGAAGGTCTAGTTCAGGTTTGATGATGAGTGACATTGACAAAATATTGAAGGTCATAGAGCCAAAGCTAATGTAGTCAAAACTCTACTCCCTATAACTTTTCATAGATTTGAGACATGTTTGCCAAATTTTCAGCAGGGATGCATCCCTTGAAGGTCTAAGTTGGGTTCAAAGATGAGTGACCTTGATAAAATATCAAAGGTTACAGGTAGAAAACTAGTGTCTGTTGTGATGAAGACTGTCCTCTCAAAAACCTTCCAACCTGCTTTTAGCAGGTTCATCAAATTTCCAGCAAACATGCACCCCTTCAAGGTCGAGGCCACCAACGATGGTGATGACAGGGACACGAGGCCTTCAGGCCAGTATTGCATGTTCCATGTAGATCTAAAATTAAGCCAGGATGGTCAACTTATGCTGAACCAACACTGAGAGCCATTCTTGATCTTGCTGTGGTGACCCCAAACAAAAAAACAAGAAATGCCAAAGAGAATTATTATTAGAAAGTAATTATGTTAGAATAACAAATTGCTACATGCTGGCTTGTCTAGCTTTTTAAAATCCACTCTTTCTCTTCCTACAGTTTTCCCTCCTTCATTTAACACTCATTTCAATCATGAAAAGCTGTTCTCTAAAAAATATCATGTATTTTCTTGTAAAGGATTGTGAGATATACTCACTCTGATTAGAAGCTTTTAAGGCAGAATTCATGAACTCATTGTTTGGAGCAACTGTGGCTTTCTTTGTTTTAGTTTGGTTTTTGTTTTTCCTCATGAGGGAGTTTCCATGTTTGAAAGCATGTGTGTCCGAGGGTGTGATCTCATCCAATATGAATGTCACTGGTATGCTGAGTGCCCTGAGCAAGTTGATTTGAGGATGGCAGCGAAACCGTGTCGTATTTGTGTGCATGGTCGCGTGTTGTGTGGAAATGCTTTCACAGTGCATGATTTGTGAGTAACTATAAAGTATTCTGAAGGATTTTGTCAGCAAATGCAGAATTTATCCCTCTGGATACGACGGCCCCAGAGGCCCTGTGCTAACAGTTAAGCCACTAATGAAATTTGGTAGGCAGGTTGGTCTCATGTTAAGGAAGAGTTGGTTATGTTTTGGTGTGGATGTGGATCATTTAGCAGTTCATTCACCTTCAGTTTGTGAATTTTCTTTCCTCTACTCCAGATACTGCTGTGAATCATTGACATTTGATCTCTAATGCTGAATTCTTTGATCCTGTAATCAAGATTGCTGATTTGCTCAGTGATCAAAGTTAATGATCCGCACACCCTTTAATTCTTTGTTCTGCTGAACCTGATTGTAGAATCAAAGAATGAAAGACAAATGTGAAATAAAAAATAATACCCTTGGCAAGGGTCAAAGATCAAAAATCAGGAATCGGGGTTAAAGGTACAAGGCTTAAGAGGCAGATCCTTATTCCTTTGAGCCTGATTACAGGATCTAAGGATGAAAAACAAATACACACTAAAGAAAACACAATACCCTTGGAAGGGTCAAAGATCATGGATCATGGCCAAAAGAACAAGAATCTGCCCTTGAATCCTTGTTCCTTTGACCCTGGTTGCAGGATCAAAGGATGAAAGACAAATAAACACTGAATAAAAGATAACCTTGGCAAGGATAAAAAAAAAAAAAATCCAAGATCAGAACTCATAATCAAAGGAATCAGCATTAAGGGGCAGATTATTGTGCCTTTGAACCTGATTGCAGGCTCAAAGAATGAAAGACTAACACTAAATAAAAGATAATACCCTTGGTAAGGATCAAAGATCAGAAATCTGAGTCAAAGATCATGTGCAATGTTCAGCACTCAGGATTAAATGGTAAGATCAAAGATAAGTGTTCAAGATCAAAGGGTAACACTTAGAAAGAAAAATCCAGATTAAAGATGAAAGATGTGGATCAAAGATAAGTTAAGGATCAGCCCAAAAATTCAGGATCAATTTTGAATCATCAGAACCCAAACTAAGTGATCATCATAAAATGTCAGCAATCTCACAAAATACTCAGGATCAAAAATGAGTGATCAGGAACAAAGATCTGGATCAAAGCAAGGTAATCGGGATCAGAGTTAAGAGATCAAGACCAAATGTGATGATCAAGGATGCGTCATAAGGATCAAAGTGAGGTGAGCAAGCTCAAAGGTCAAGAATCAGGACCAAAAATGAGGATCACAGATGAGTCATCAGGATCAATGCTACATGAACAGCATCAAAGTTCAGCCATGTTGACCAAAACTCAGATGAGATACACACTAAAGAAAGCGCAATACCCTTGGAAGGGTCAAAGATCATGAATCAGGATCAAAGGAACAATAATCTGCCCCTGAATCCTTGTTCCTTTGACCCTGATTTCACGATCAAAGGATGAAATGAAATAAACACTTAATAAAAGTTCATACCCTTGGCAAGGGTAAACAATCAAAGATCAGGACTCAGAATTAAAGGAATCAGGGTTAAGGGGCAGATTTCTGTGCCTTTGAACCTGATTAGGCTCAAAAGATGAAAGACAAACACTAAATAAAAGATCATACCCTTGGCAAGGGTAAAAGATCAACGATCAGGACTCAGAATTAAAGGAATCAGGGTTAAGGGGCAGATTCTTGTGCCTTTGAACCTGATTGTAGGCTCAAAGGATGAAAGACAAATGAACACTAAATAAAAGAAAAAAGAACAGGATGAAAGGTCAGCCATGTAGACCAAAACTCAGATGAGAGAACAGGATGAAAGCTTTGAATTAAAGGTAGATGATCAGGATCAAAGATCAGTGACCACGATGAAACCTCAGGAAAAAAGATCAGCAATCAAGGATGAATGATTAGGATTTGAATCGCAACTAAATGTCATCAAGTCGGGTTTTAAAATATTAGACAGGATGTCAAAGCAATAACCCTCTCACAATGAAAAAGAAAATGTCAACAGGAACACAAACACAACCAGAAGGAAGTTTTTTTCTGAGTTCCCCCTTATCTGTCTGTTTGTGGGTATAAAAATGCAAAAATATTCATAAACATTGCTTGTCAGGACCTGGGATTTATGTGTATTGTGTCCTTTTACTATAATTTTTCCTGTGTGTGTGTGTGTGTGTGTGTGTGTGTGTGTGTGTGTGTGTGTGTGTGTGTGTGTGTGTGTGTGTGTGTGTGTGTGTGTGTGTGTGTGTGTGTGTGTGTGTGTGTGTGTGTGTACATATATATTCATGCTAAAATTAAAGAGACGTCATGCCTTCATTCATAGCTCAAGCACCTTGGGGCAACTGTTTGTTGTGATTTGGCGCTATATAAAAAAAAAATTGATTGATTGATTGATTCTGTCCACTACATCCATATAGGTTGTCACAGCGGAAAAAATCAATTTGCTAAATGCCACACGAGATCTGAGACAGTTGAGCGCCTGATAGGTGTAACGGCTCCACGATGCTCGTGATGCATTTGTGAAGAACAAACGAGACGGCGTCTGCAAACATTTCTTGGTGCCGGCACTTTGTTCCCGTGGAGTTGCTGACGGTGCATAGACATTCTTCTGTAATGAGCAGATCTCAGGATTAACGCACGCCGATAATGAGGAACAGCATCGCGAGCAGAGAACAAGCGAGGCTGAAACAGTTGTTTCAGACTTTAACATCCTGCTAGTTTCTGCTGCACATCACACAGCGGCTCATGATTCCATGACCTGCTTGTGGTCCAAGATCTTGCTGTGAAGACAGCAGCAGCAGCAGATACTGGCTTTTTTCTCGTGCTTGTTATAAGATCTTTTTTTTTTTTTTACTGTCTATTAACTCGTGAATGAGAATTGTAGAGGCCCCGCCGTCACCAAGGCTGTCTGTATCATTTTTCCAAATGCATCAATTTATGATGAAGTTCTTCATTGTGGTTCATCTTGATTGTAGAGTTTCCTGCTTGAATTCAACTTGGAAAATCCCAGTTTTATCTGGTGAATTTTGCAGAGGAAAAGATTTCCAGCACCAACTTTGCGGAATCAGTGGATGTCCTGATTGCAGCACTTGAAAAGGTGAGCAAGGAACGGGAGTGTCTGCGTTTGCGATTGTTCTCAATCAAGACTTCAGGCTTTCAGCAACTTCCTGGACGAAGCCCTCAATATTCTGCATCTATCTGTATGCCGTGAACATTTGGAACTTGTAATGACACTCGCTTATCTCTGCAGTGACACACATCTCCCCTGCCTTTGAGATTGAGACACACCTGGTAGGACCACATGGAGATGCTGATGCCGATACCTTTGCAGAAGAACAATGGTCCAAGTCTGTAGGGTCCTGGTGCTTCCTGTCTTACTTTATGGTTGTGGTTGTGAGACTTGGACACTAACCAGGTGACAGCAAGGTGGCTTTACTACATGATCAGAGATTATATTAGACATAACTTTATTAATCCCTTGGGAAGACACCCTCAGGAAAACTGAGTTTCTAGCAGTATTGTATAGCAGCACACAGGGTAAGAAGCACACAGAGTATCAAAAGTAGATTTGCAAAATGTAAATACAGATAAAAAATACCATAAATACTGCTCGCTACTGGATTACTGGCTACTTCCCGTCCTCTGTCTTCCTGTTACTCCTTCTCCCCCTGAGTGAGGAGTTGTACAGTCTGATGACCTGAGGGACAAAGGAGTTTTTCAGTCTGTTGGTCCTGCACTTGGGAAGGAGCAGTCTGTAGCTGAAGATGGTGTGCAGAGGGTGACTGGCATTGTCCATAATGTCCAGCAGTTTGTCCAGCATTCTCTTTTCTGCCACCATCTACAGAGTCCAGCTTCATACTAGGTGTCTTTGGAGGATTCTTGGTCCCTCTAGAATGAGAAGTAACAAATGAACAGTTATGAGGAATATCACTTGCGTCCGTGAGGCAACGTCAGCTATGACCTTTTGGCCGTGTGGCACATTTCTCTCGGCATGATCCAGTATCTAAGTGCCTCAGTGTTGTTGAGCCTAGTGGTTGGACAAGGTCAAGGGGTTGCTCACATTTCACCTAGCTGAAACGTGGTTAGTTTCAAAAGGTAGGGATGCACCAGGTGAATGCCTGGGTGGTTACCATCCAGGCCCAAAAGAGGTGATCAGGTATTGTGAAGGCTTTGTGTCTGTCTGTCTGTGCTCAGCATAAGTCCAGTCCTATTACTGCCACAACGTTCAAATTCACAGGGAACATTGTTGGGACACAGACCTTGGACAAGTTCGAAGATGGCTAACCTTGCCCCATTTTAAGAGGTATTGTAAGAGATTAAAAAAAAAACCATTTTCTTTCAATCTGTTCCATTTTGTTTTTGAGTGGCGGGGGTGACAGCCAATCACAGTAGAGCTACACCGTGACATCAGTGGCTGGTCTTTCCAAAACCGCTTTGTTCTGTGTGTTTATATTTTAAAAGCTAGCCAGAAATAAACACATCTAAAACCAAAATTGCCATTTTTGGAACTTAATAACACCTCTGAACTTATTTACATTTCATGGACGTTAGCATGGTGATGTTGCAGGCTGATAGCTAGCTGCAAAATTCAGTTTTGTTTGTGTGTAAATATAACTTCTGCCATATACTTTGTAAAAGCTAGCGAGAAATAAACACTTGTAAAACTGAAAACACAGTTTTCGGAAGCTAATAACATTTCTGAACTTATTTACGAGACATTTCACACACAGACATTAGCATGGGCTACCTGCAAAACTTAATTTTGATTGTGTCGAAATATACCCTCTTTGTTATATATTATATCAAAGCTAGCGAGAAATAAACACTTCTAAAACCAAAAATGCGATTTTTGGAACCTAATAATACCTCTGAACTTATTTACATTTCACGACATCGGCATGGTGATGTCACAGGCTGGTAGCTAGATTTCGTTTGTGTGTAAATATAATCACTTTCTCACATATTATGTAAAAGCTAGCGAGAAATAAACACTTGCAAAACTGAAAACGCAGTTTGTGGAACCTAATAATGCCTCTGAACTTATTTAAGACATTTCACAGACATTAGCATGGTGACGTCACAGGCTGATAGCTAGCAGCAAAACTCTATTTTTATTGTATGTAAATATAACCTCTTTGTCATATATTATGTAAAAGCTAGAGAGAAATGAACACTTGTAAAAATGAAAATGCATTTTTTGGAAGCTAATAACGCCTCTGTGCTTATTTACAAGATATTTCATGGACATTAGCATGGTGACATCACAGGCTGGCAGCTAGCTGCAAAACTCCATTTCGATTATGTGTAAATCTAACCTCTTTGTCATATATTATGTAAAAGTGAGCACAAAATAAACACTTCTAAAAACAAAAATACCATTTTTGGAACCTAATAACACTTCTGAACTTATTTACATTTCACGGATGTTAGCATGGTGACGTCACAGGCTGGTAGTTAGCTGCAAAACTCAGTTTTGATTGTGTGTAAATATAACCTCTTTAGCTAGCGAGAAATAAACACTTCTAAAATTGTTTTTGTAACCTAATAACACCTCTGGAGTAATTTACAAGACATTTTGTGACGTCAGAGTGCACGCTAACTTCCTGTAACTCAAAGCTAACTTCCTATGGAGTTAAATTTGTGTCATTATGACCAGCAAATCCACAGAGGGTGATTGACAAATATTCCTTGATTTGCACAATGTCTGCTTTTGACAAAAGCTCATATATGCACACTAGTGGAGCAGATAACTGTAACGATTGTTCATCTCTGGAAACAAGCGCCAAAATTGGAACACATTCTCCTCAAACATTACTCTTTTGAAAAAACTGAGTCGCCACTTGAATTTTCAGTAGGCGGCCAGGTAGGGGTCAATTGAAGAATTACACAGGGGTCAAAATTTAAAAACGCTCCAATCATATTGAAAGCTATACCACATTATTTGTCTGATCACAACAATACCAAAAAGGTATAGTTTGGACTATCTACGTATGACTGAATGTTATGGAGTTATGGGGTAAAAACAAGAATGGTGACAAAGGTCATTTTCAGTTTGTACAGGGGTCAAAAGGTAAAGTTGCTCCAATTTTGGTAAAAAGTGGTGCAAATTATTGGTTGAACTAATAGGATTAATAACTGAATAGTTTTGACTGTGTTGAATGCTTGGTCTGCAAGGTAATCCATTGGATTCTATGACATGTGACATATGTTACCCTGTAACATGATAACTAAGCATGCCACATATTGCAAACTATTCCTTTTTAAAACCCTATTAACTCAACCAATACTTTGCATCACATTTTTGCAATATTTAGAGAAACTTTAACATCTGACCCTTGTACAAACTAATGCTGACCTTTGTTACCATTCTTGCTGTTTTTACCCCATAACTCCATAACATTCAGTCATAGACGATCCAAACTACACCTTTTTGGTATCACTGTGATCAGACAAATAATGTGGTATAGCTTTCAATATGATTGAAACATTTTTAAATTTTGACCCCTGTATAATTCTTCAATTGTCCCCTACCTGGCGCCTACTGAAAATTCAAGTGGATACTCAGTTTTTTCAAAAGAGTAATGTCTAAGGAGTATTTGTGCCAACTTTGGTGCTTGTTTCCAGATTTGAAGGATTCCTCTGTAAATATTCTGTTATCTGCTGCACTACACATGGAAGGCCTCCTGCAGACGTCGTTAAAGCGTAAATATTGTTTTTGATTGATTGATTGATTAATTGATAGAGGGGCTTTATTGAACATGTACAATTTGTACATAAGACAGTAGGATCTTAATAATTAATTAACCAACTCTAAATTATTAAGAAGAGATGCTAATAAGGCTGAGGGTATTTTAGCATTGCGTTATATTTATCGTCTAACTGGTATTCAATGTGGTCACCGAGATCTCTTTGGAAAAAATTAGAAAATAAGTTCTTATCTCTTCTAAAGCTTCTATGAAACGTATTAAACATCATTTCAAGTTTCAGTTCATCCAGAGTCATCAATGTGGGGGATTCCTGACTGCTCAGGTACCTGAACTGGCTCCCACTAGACTTAAGGATGTTTGCTTTGCACTCAGGGTTCCGGATATTGTACCCTGCCAATGTCATGTCTTTTTCACGCCTTGTCAGACAGACCCTGTCGTCCTCAGTGGCTCGAGTACAAGTTGCAGCACTCTGGCAAAGACGACACCGAAAGTGTTTTTGCTGGGGTTTTTTTTTTTTCTTTTCAGCATCCACACGCCGGATCTGTGAAAATGCACAGATAGGTGACAAATGTCGTCGCGGAGCAATATCTAGCCCTCCTCGTGCCGTAGAGACCACTTTGTTTGTGTGGAGTTGCTGACGGTGTGGTGATGTTGCCTTTATGTGAACAGTTGCAAATGATCATGCAGTATTAAAAAGATTGGACAGTACAGTTACTCATACTTTAAAAGTTGCGTTATTTAAAGTAGTTTACGAGGTCCTGCGATTTATACACTGGTGAGACTTGTATACCGAAAAATCACATGAATGGAACCCAGTTTTCATACTGATTATCATTAAAGTTGAAAGTTCATCACACATTTCATTTATTTATTTATTTAGCGCCCCTTTGAGCCTGGTCTGCTTTTTCCTTGCCACTGTTGCTCTGGGGGTTGGTAAGGTTAGACCTTACCTGTGTGAAGCGCCTTGAGGCAACTCTGTTGTGATTTCTTCTTCACAGACTAAAGTTAATTATGGAGTTCCACAAGGTTCTGTGCTAGGACCAATTTTATTCACTTTATACATGCTTCCCTTAGGCAGTATTATTAGACGGTATTGCTTAAATTTTCATTGTTACGCAGATGATACCCAGCTTTATCTATCCATGAAGCCAGAGGACACACACCAATTAGCTAAACTGCAGGATTGTCTTACAGACATAAAGACATGGATGACCTCTAATTTCCTGCTTTTAAACTCAGATAAAACTGAAGTTATTGTACTTGGCTTAGAAACATGGTGTCTAACCAGATCCTTACTCTGGATGGCATTACCCTGACCTCTAGTAATACTGTGAGAAATCTTGGAGTCATTTTTGATCAGGATATGTCATTCAAAGTGCATATTAAACAAATATGTAGGACTGCTTTTTTGCATTTATGCAATATCTCTAAAATCAGAAAGGTCTTGTCTCAGAGTGATGCTGAAAAACTAATTCATGCATTTATTTCCTCTAGGCTGGACTATTGTAATTCATTATTATCAGGTTGTCCTAAAAGTTCCCTAAAAAGCCTTCAGTTAATTCAAAATGCTGCAGCTAGAGTACTGACGGGGACTAGAAGGAGAGAGCATATCTCACCCATATTGGCCTCTCTTCATTGGCTTCCTGTTAATTCTAGAATAGAATTTAAAATTCTTCTTCTTACTTATAAGGTTTTGAATAATCAAGTCCCATCTTATCTTAGGGACCTCGTAGTACCATATCACCCCAATAGAGCGCTTCGCTCTCAGACTGCAGGCTTACTTGTAGTTCCTAGGGTTTGTAAGAGTAGAATGGGAGGCAGAGCCTTCAGCATTCAGGCTCCTCTCCTGTGGAACCAGCTCCCAATTCAGATCAGGGAGACAGACACCCTCTCTACTTTTAAGATTAGGCTTAAAACTTTCCTTTTTGCTAAAGCTTATAGTTAGGGCTGGATCAGGTGACCCTGAACCATCCCTTAGTTATGCTGCTATAGATGTAGACTGCTGGGGGGTTCCCATGATGCACTGTTTCTTTCTCTTTTTGCTCTGTATGCACCACTCTGCATTTAATCATTAGTGATTGATCTCTGCTCCCCTCCACAGCATGTCTTTTTCCTGGTTCTCTCCCTCAGCCCCAACCAGTCCCAGCAGAAGACTGCCCCTCCCTGAGCCTGGTTCTGCTGGAGGTTTCTTCCTGTTAAAAGGGAGTTTTTCCTTCCCACTGTAGCCAAGTGCTTGCTCACAGGGGGTCGTTTTGACCGTTGGGGTTTTACATAATTATTGTATGGCCTTGCCTTACAATATAAAGCGCCTTGGGGCAACTGTTTGTTGTGGTTTGGCGCTATATAAAAAAATTGATTGATTGATTAATTGATTTGGTGCTATACGAGGTCTGTTAGAAAAGTATCTGACCTTTTTATTTTTTGCAAAAAACCATATGGATTTGAATCACGTGTGATTGCATCAGCCAAGCTTGAACCTTTGTGCGCATGTGTGAGTTTTTTCACGCCTGTCGGTTGGGTCATTCGCCTGTGAACACGCTTTGTGGGAGGAGTGGTCCAGCCGCCTCTGCGGATTTTTGTTGTCAGGATCGACTGCCGCTTTGCTGCATCAAAATTTTTTCAGAAACTGTGAGAGACAGCCAGGTGGAAACCATTCGGAAAATTCAGATGGCTTGCGGTGAAGATCTTATGGGCATCACACAGATTAAGGAGCTTTACAACCGGATTAAAGACGGCCCACAGCGGCTGAGGGCACGCCGCGCTTTGAGCGGCCATCGACAGGCTGAAACGACCAGATCATTTCCAAAGTGAAGGCTGTGTTGATCCGGGACATCGTCTGACTACCAGAGAAATGGCAAGAGAGGTGGACATAGCACTTTTTCGGCACATTACACTGTTACAGGATATTTTGTAATGAAAGACGTGCGGCGAAATTCGCGGGTCAGGACGGAGCCGCATAATGGCACAGAACAAAAAGCACCTCCATGTTGGAAGTCTCACGGGACACACCCAGCTCTTCCACCATTCTGAAGATTCAGACGGCTTTGGGTGGCTTTTCAGTCGAGTGAGTATCCGAGAAATTGTCGAAGATCTGGGCATGTCACAACATGTCCTGTGAGACCAACACGGAGGTGCTTTTGTTCCGCGCCATTAGCGGCTCTGTGGCGAATTCCTCCGCTCCTGTTTGCATGACAAAATCTCCTTTAACAGTGGAATGTGCTGGAAAAGTGCTGATGTCCACCTTTTCTGCCATTTCTCTGGTAGTCACACGACGTCCCGGATCAACACAACATTCAGTTTGGAAATGATCTGGTCGTTTCAGCCTGTTGATCGCCGCGCAGCGCGCCCTCCGCCATTGTGCACCGTCTTTAAACCGGCTGTTACACTCCTTAATCTGTGTGATGCCCATAAAATCGCCCCTGAAAGCCATCTGAATTTTCCGAATGGTGTCCACCTGGCTGTCTCTCACAGTTTCTGGAAAAATTTGATGCAGCGCTGCTCCAGCCGTTCAGACATTTTCCTCACAATTACTGCCAGAGTCTTCAAATTCACAGAGAACATTCTTGAGACACAGACTTTGGACAAGTTCAAAGATGGCTAATGTTGATGTATTTTAAAAGATATTTAAAGCGGTTAAAATGACGCATTCTTCTCCTATTTTTATTGTATGATCTCGCGGATGTTGGCACAGTGACGTCACTTCCTGGTGTCGCTAGCTGCAAACTTCACTTCGTTTTGGCTAAAAATAACACCTTTATCATATATTACATGATTTGCTGAGATAATCCATCCCACCTCACAGGTGTGCCATATCAAGATGCTGATTAGACACCATGATTAGTGTACAGGTGTGCCTTAGACTGCCCACAATAAAAGGCCACTCTGAAAGGTGCAGTTTTGTTTTATTGGGGGGGGATACCAGTCAGTATCTGGTGTGACCACCATTTGCCTCATGCAGTGCAACACATCTCCTTCGCATCATCCGTGAAGAGAACACCTCTCCAACGTGCCAAATGCCAGCGAATGTGAGCATTTGCCCACTCAAGTCGGTTACGACGACGAACTGGAGCCAGGTCGAGACCCTGATGAGGACTACGAGCATGCAGATGAGCTTCCCTGAGACAGTTTCTGACAGTTTGTGCAGAAATTCTTTGGTTATGCAAACCGATTGTTCCAGCAGCTGTCCAAGTGGCTGGTCTCAGACGATCTTGGACGTGAACATGCTGGATGTGGAGGTCCTGGGCTGGTGTGGTTACACGTGGTCTGCGGTTGTGAGGCTGGTTGGATGTACAGCCAAATTCTCTGAAACGCCTTTGGAGACGGCTTATGGTAGAGACATGAACATTCAATACACGAGCAACAGCTCTGGTTGACATTCCTGCTGTCAGCATGCCAATTGCACGCTCCCTCAAATCTTGCGACATCTGTGGCATTGTGCTGTGTGATAAAACTGCACCTTTCAGAGTGGCCTTTTATTGTGGGCAGTCTAAGGCACACCTGTACACTAATCATGGTGTCTAATCAGCATCTTGATATGGCACACCTGTGAGGTGGGATGGATTATCTCAGCAAAGGAGAAGTGCTCACTATCACAGATTTAGACTGGTTTGTGAACAATATTTGAGGGAAATGGTGATATTGTGTATGTGGAAAAAGTTTTAGATCTTTGAGTTCATCTCATACAAAATGGGAGCAAAACCAAAAGTGTTGCGTTTATATTTTTGTTGAGTGTAGTTAGAGTGGAGAGAGTTCGAGTGGATGCCAGCGTTGCACTGAACTCCCCTGAAATCTGATTGGACACAGATGATTGACATGTCACGGCACCACACCTCTGGGTGAAAAGAGCTGCATTTTGAAATCAGTGACACATGTTGACTGCTAGGCCCCTCCTGTACAGTAGCTGGTGCTGTGTACCACAAAAAAGTTCTAATCCGCCTTAGTAGAAGAAGAAAAATGTTTGACTTAGATTTGAACTGAACACATTGTTTGAACCATGAACTAATAATGACACCAAAGTTATATTGGTGAATAAATGACCATATTTTATGCCAGAACTGAAGTCCATGTTGTTAAAAGCGGCATTTCTCCTTTAATTCGGGTTGCGTGTTTCTCCAGCAGGCAGCTGTTTATTCATGAGATATAATGTGAAGACGCTCAGGCTGAAAGAAATACAGGTAATTTACTCCTCCTGTGTTCTGTATAAAACCTGTGTAATCTCTTAATTTTGCTCTCTGAAGGACTTATTTTTAAATAACCTCTTAATTTCTGTCTGAGTAACACACCAGTGACACAACTTTAGATAAATAAATCTAAAATTATCTTCCTTAAACTCAAGCTGAAAGCAAATCTCTACAACTTCATATAAATTAATTAAAAATATAAAATCCAGCTTCCTAATGAAGTAGAGGAGGATTTTATTAAAAAAGACTGGTTAGTTCAGCTACAATTTGACAGAAAGTACATCTGAGATGCAAGCCTAGATCTGATGTTTTGGTGAAATAAATTTTTGTATTTCTTCATAAGTGATGTGAATAACGTCCAAGACATATTCAGTGACTTGAAAATGTTCATGTTAGAAATTTTTATTTTTTATTTTTATTTATTTATTTGTATTTCGTGCATTTGAAATGTCATAACCAAATTAAAATATGTGAAATACCAAGTGTTCCAATACTTTTGGAGGGCACAGTATCCTAACCTTATGAGTGCAAAATGAGTGTGATATTACTTTTTTCTTTATGTATATTTAATTTTTACTGTTGCTGAACTTTGTGTAAAATCATAGTCATATATTATATCATACTGATATGACAATATTGAGAGATGACAATTTGGCCATATTGTACAGCCCTACTGTTAACTATCTGAATGTTAGTTTAAATATTAATTTACATCTACATTAAAAAAAAAGGTTTAAAGTGGCAGAGGGTTAAGAGGACTCTAATTAGGGGGGTCTGGGGGGTGGAAGGCAAGAAAAGAAAAATGCTTCAAAAGGTGGGAGCCCCCCCCCCCCCCCGACGCTGAAAGGTTTTAGCCATGCTAATGCTTCCCTGAAGCATATGCTCAAAAAAAGTCTGAAGGACCTAAATCAGATAGTGAGATGCTGAAGAGCTTTGCTCGTTCATGTCTGCAACATATATATATATTATGGAAAAGCAAGCAATAAGTAAACACTTCTAAAATGCAAATGATGTTTGTATAACCTGTTAACATCTCTGAAGTGATTTAGAAGACATTTTGCGAATGCTAGCATGCACACTAACTTCTGCTAACGCAAAGCTAACTTCCACTTTTGTCAATAGCTCAAAAATGTAAATATTGTTTATGACTGATTGACTTATTGATAGAGGGGCTTTATTGAACATGTACAAATTGTAAGTCAGACAGTGGGATCTGACTAATTAATGTAAATAATAAATCTATAATTCGCACTGGGATATCAATGTTCATATGGGCAAGGGTATTATAGCATTGCGTTACATTTTTGAAGTTGTCTCACCATACATCTAATTCTCTTAGCATTCTGCCATTTCTCCCCTTCGTTCGCCCTTGGGTGGCATTTCCCCACACTTAAACATTTGTCATTATAATGTTCAAACCCCTGTTGTGATTGTGTGGCAGACAGCCAACATAGCAAGAGATGAAACAGAAGGAAGACTACAAACTCCCTAAACCGCCAGACGTTGTGCTTGTAGGTCACCGATGTAGCCGGAATCATCACACAACAGACAATAATCGCTTCTCTCTAATGATGCCGGGTGCAACCACATCCCAAAGCGGCCTGGTGTCGACGATCACCCCACACCGCGTACCGACGCAAACATCAACGGCAGCTGATTTACAAGAGGAACAGGAAGGTGAGGATGGAGAGAGGGAGAGAGACAAAGAAAGGAATGATCAGATTGATGACATTCTTTACTGTCAAAACTCTTAGCGGTGCTTTGCTCCCGTCCACTAATTAGTGTTTAGTTGTCCCTCACTTTTCTTGTTGTAGCTGTTTTTGGCATTTACAGTGCATTTGTGCCCTTTGAAGCTTTTTCTGCTAATTGGCACAAGTTGAGTGCACATGCTGTGAGGGGAAAAAAGTATGTTTAAATTCAGGTTTGTCATAGTTGTGTTTTCACATCAGAGAAACGTGAATGTGCACAGATTGTGGTATTTATGTTTCTGGAGTAATTATCTCCAAAAAGGTTATGCTTTTGTATGTATGTGTGTTTGTTGGTGGCTCATATGGATTACTTAAAAAGTCGTGAACTAGTGTAATTGTAGTAAAACCTGGAGAGAAGGGCGTCTCCATTTCAGGACAAATGATGTTAAACTGTGGTCAGGATCTGAGGAAAACAGGGGGCAGAACTATAACACTTAAAAATATCAACAGTGCAACAAAGCTTGTTTGACTAATTAACAGATTTTTCAAAACTGGTCTGGAATTGGTGTTATTACATTCTGAAGTCAAATATTTGGAGCCAGGAAATGTAATTTATGAGCTGTAGATATGATAACATCTGGGCATATGCGCCAATGACGCATCAACCAAACCATAGAACTGTCCTTGGTGCTGATTGTCAACCACCCAGGTTCACAAGTGGTCCACCCCTAAGTCCAACTATCTGCCACAGTTGGATCATAAGTGGGTGTCTCCTTGGCTTTTTCTAGTTGCTGAGGAACCTGCAAGTTGGATCATGCTCAGGAAAGTGTTTCACATGGCAGAAATGTCATATGTGACATTCCCTCAAAACACTTTGATGAGGTGTATAGAACTAATCTTGTATTCAGTTTTTTTGACACCTTAGCACAGGTGACCAATCAACAAACACTGTCAAAACTATCAAAGTGTCCAAATTGGACAGTTGTTTATTTATTTTTATTTTTTTTATTTATTCATTTATTTTGGTGTCTCCCACCGCCCCACCCATTTTCACTGGGTAGACACTAGCAGTGGCACTTGTGTTGCGTCGTGCTTTGCACAGGGTAGAACACTGGGCCCCAAATCTCCAATCCTGCAGTAAAACACCAGGACCCTCAAGACCTGGGAACAAATAAAAGAATGAGCAGACAATTATTCATCATTACAGTTGTCCCAGAGTTGTTTGCACTGCTGTGATGTCACTGTGCTACTGTCTTTATTAGGATAAAACCTGTTCTCATGAAATTTGATCAGCAAAAATAAGGTGATTTTGGATATAAAATTGCAGAAATGATTTGGTTTCATACAAACAGGAGCAGGCAGGACTTCACACATTATCCAAGTAATCATGATAATCCACTCATGTCCACCACTAAATTTAGAATTCAACAGCTGTGTTGCCAGACAGCGCTGATGAAATATTTATATCGAAGTCAGCTTACGGATTTAACAATTGAACAGTCCCTATGGAATAATTGTAGCTCACCATCACATTGAGCAACTCTACCGTTTGATTTATAATAAGGTATGTGTGTATTTGACATGTGTTGTTGAGTGGGCATTGATAAAGATGTTATGAATCACTGACACGAGGCATCATTGTAGGTGTAATGCTGTCAGCTCTCATTTTAACCCTCTCCAAAATGTTTGTACCTATGGGTCACAGTTTGCGACATAAATGACACTGCTGAGATAAATGAATCCCTCAACAAATTTGACACTTTTGTTTCAAGAAGAAACACTTCTGTTGGGTTGAGTCCAGGAAGCCCAGGTAGTACACTTTACCCAGACAATCCGACTGCTTATTCAACTTCTCCAGTGATGCAATCAGGGCAACCGCTGATTTCACAAAAATCATAAATTCAGCCACAAAATGAAGCTCAATAAACCTTTATACCGTGTATATATACTGTAAGGGTTGGAACAGCATGTGTGTTGACACTTACACACTGAACCATCATGGTACAGATGTTATGATTTCTACTTCCTTTTCTACTTTTTTTTACAAATAGCCCAATTTCATAGCCTTAAGAGTGTGCATATCATGAATGCTTGGTCTTGTTGGATTTGTGAGAATCTACTGAATCTACTGGTACCTTGTTTCCCATGTAACAATAAGAAATATACTCAAAACCTGGATTAATCTTTTTAGTCACATAGCACTACTATTATTCTGAACACTACTGTACCTACACTCTAAAAAGTAATTCAATGGCTTTGTCTGTATCACAGTAAGAAACAGCTATACTAACTTAATAAAATCTCTGAAACACATTCAATTGATGGTTTGAGTTGGATATACCAAATGAAATGCCTAAAAATGTAACAGTTAATTTTATCTTAACTTTACATTTATTATTTGAGTTTATTTCATTGAAATAAATTAGCGTTTGCTTAAAAAATTATATTTTATTAAATATACTTAATTTGTTTGGTCAGTTTCGTTCAAACTATTTGGAAAGGACTAATATACTTAATATTTTTACTTAGTTACGAAGATCATCAGGTATATTGAAATTATTTCACAGCCTTATTAATTTACTCAGTATTTTTAAGTGTAAAATGTTTCACAAAAAAAAAAAAAAAATTCAGTAGAACACAGTAACACACTCTAAGAAATAAAATATTGAATTTAATTGATAAAGTTAAGGTAACTTTTCCACATAACATTGTCAGTTTAGTGCAAAACAATATTGTAGTTGAAATGAATTAAATCAAATGAAACATTATTGCTTAAATCCCTAAAACTAACAATTGCAAGTATATTGAAAATAATATTAATTACATTTAAAACCCTGTGTTTCATTTCTTAGAGTGCAGTTTTTTATCTTCCTCTGCAAAATTAATAGATCAATTATTTTAGTATTTTTCTTCCATATTGCAAAATGACTTTTAGGAGCATCTGCAGAGGTGTTTTTGCTGCTCGTCTGATTATGCATTTATTTTTACACATAAATGGATTGATTATGCAAGGAAAGAAGGTGCACACCTCTTTTGGAACGGGGCATTTGGTGTATTCATGTGTGCGAACCTGCTTTTGCTTTCTTGTGTTTCCGCACAAATTGCGTCTGTGCATGTGTGGAAGTTACCAAGAGACTTGCAAAGCAGCGCTGACAGCCCTGACCTTTTGCAAAACCCGTGTGATGGAGGATTTTACATCATTCTTTGATAAGGTGATGCTTCAATCTGCAAAGGCAATGCATTAACTCAGTGTGACCGTGCGTATCTCAATCAATTACATCAGGACTCCGTGCACATTAAATAACCGCCGTATCACCGTATACTTATGTGTGCACACTCACAGCCTTAACTGACTGTTTAGATCAAAACCAAACCTCCAAAATGAACAGTTTAGCAAGCAATCAATTTTGAAACTCATTATAGCGTAATTAGACACCTAACCTTATGCGCAATACGCAAGCAGAAATATGCAAATTGGCGCCGAAGCCGTCGGTCCATGACGAATGTTGCGCCACACAGCTCTGCTGACAGGTTGATGATGATTTTAAGATAAATAAACCTCTCTTGTTTAACATTGCTTTCACTCGCTCTCTCTTTCGCTCTCATCTTCCTCTCTCCTGTCTCTCACTGAAATGAAAAGGATGCATCAAATGCAAACGATGAGGATGAGGATGGCCTCCCCAAGAGAACAAATAAAAGATGCATTATGTTTTCATTGTCTGTTTTCATGCTTTGATAGTGATTCAACGAGATTCCAATATCGGAAAGCTCAGTATGTCCGTGTACAAATATTACAGGTATCTCCTGTGCGGCACTACTTATCTGATCCTACACTTCACCTGTGGTCAAATTACAGCCATCAGTTTGGCATAAATGCCTTCACACTTCCAGACCACATAGTAAACCGTGCCATAGCAAAGGCACAGACCGGAATCAATATTATTGATAAGAATAATGACAGGTTCCCACTTTGTAAAGCTGCAGGTTTGATGTTCCTGAACACACCTGTGTTCAATGGTGGCCAAGTATCTCCAAAGCAAGGGAGCTATCTCGATCCAAGAACATTTGTTTTAACTTTAAATTTTTGTAAAGTTATTTAACTGTGTAGGGGATGTGATGGTCTAGTGGTTAAGCATTGGGCTTCAGACCAGAGGATCTTTGGTTCAAATCCCAACCTGACCAGAAAATCACTAAGGGCCCTTGTGCTAGGTCCTTAATCCCCTAGTTGCTCCCGGTGTGTAGTGAGCGCCGTGTATGTCAGCACTCTGCCATCAGGGTGAATGTGCAACCCAGTCTCACGGCAAGTCGTGATTCAGCAGCAGGAAATATCCATTAATCTATTGGTTTGTGATATTGTGACGAAAAGCGGCTCACTTTCATCACGGCAGCACAAATTCATTCTAATTAATTCCGTGATGGCTGCACGAAACTAAAAGTGAAGCCGGGGGGGGGGGGGGGGTCCAGGGGTGGTTATTGTTAGGGTTGGGGGAAGGAGTTGGATTAGATTATGGTTAAGGTTAGGGTTGGGGGTAGGAGTAGGGTTAGTAATAGTGAGTTAAAAAAAAAAAACCCTGTTACGAAAATTTTACTCATTTCGTCACAGGTGCACAAAAAAAAAACGAGACTGGGTTGGAATGTGAGGCATTATTGTAAAGCGCTTAGAGCAATTAATGCAAATGCAAAAGCGCTATACAAATGCAGTCCATTTGCCATTACAGATGCCAGTTAAAACCCCTGCATTCATTCATAGTGGTGGTTCAATTCATGTTTCAATTTAATATTTATCTATTAACATTTTTATAACGCCTAAATAGATCCTTGTCATTTGATTGGTGGTTTGTATGTCATGTGATATGGATCATTCATCCCATTTGCTATTTTGTTCCATTTACTGTGCAATTCTGGTTCCATACATTTTGTACCATTGCATGCCACGACCACCATGCTCACACACTAGCAGTGACAGAGCAGAGCTTAAAAATAAACATGCCTGGGTTTGTTTTGGTGACAGACAACGATTTGAACGAGCTTATTGACAGTGCTCATTCTTATAACACAAAAAAACAGACGTTTTGACTGTTGACTGGAATAAAGAGGTTTTGGGTTTGATGGCTGACTTGACATGCAAAACTTTTCAAACCATCTGTACCCCATGTCTAAATGTTAAGACGTTGCCTCACTCAGTGACGACATCTTGACATTTAGACATGGGGTATAGATGGTTTGAGAAGTTTTGCAAGTCAATTCAGCCATCAATCCAAAGACCACTTCATCCCAGTCAAGGGTCACTGGGATTGGAGTCTATCCTAGCTGTCAGAGTGAAAGGTGGGGCGTACTCTTGACAGACACATTCACAGTCCCACTCACACCTATGGTCAATTTAGAGCCACGAGTTTACCCAACCTGCATACTGTTGGAAGTGGGAAGAGTCACAGCAGATGTTATCTGAAGTCACTCTACATATATACCTCATGCAATCACATGAAGCTCTGTGCCAGTATCCCAAATTGGGAGGGTTAAAAACACAAGCTCATTGCACAAGTAGGCTTGTCACTATGATGATGCAAAGCAGCAACACAAATCTGCCCCAGTATAAATATATGAAACATTTATAGATGGTGAGGCTGTGGAAGAATCCGTGCAAAATATCTGCTGCTTGGGCTGCAGAATCTATAAAATCTTTCTGTACAATTTCACACACTTTCAAGTACAACTGGTCAAGATGTCAAGAGATTATAATCAAATAACACAAATCAATGTTTGGAACCGAGCCAGAATTAACTCAAACCCACCCCCTCCTTATTCAGAAAAGCATATATTATTTTCTATAAATACAGGATCAAACATTTTCCAAAGTTAATTAAATCTGGTTTGAAATAGCCCAAAGGCTAAATACACAGAACAAAGGAAATGGTGAACAAAGCTTGACACAACTGTGTGCAGATGTTTAAAGGCTGTTCACATCGCGCCAACCAGGCATGTGGGCAAACCGTGTCCAGGACTATAGGGTGCATCATTTTCTTACTTCCCTACTTTCTTACAACTTTGAGTATCAGTTTCATTCGTCATGTTGTTCTGTTTGTTACACAGACCACAGAATATGGAGAGGAAACATCTCTCTCTGCCTTCTATTGTGTTAAGACACAATATAAACAACTAGCGCGATGCCCATGGGGATCCATGGGCAACGCACCCATGGACATTTATCAAGGGTGGTAATAAATTATGCAACGTTTCTACAATGATTTGGAATGATGTGTGAGTCCAGACTGTAATTATCAACATCTGTTGTTCACTGTTGTTACGTAATATCTGTAATTTCTCCAAAAATATTAGTTCTATCAACATTCTGTTTTGGTGGCATTCATCTTTGACCCAAAATGCATAAGCAGACCAAATGGCAAATGTCAGCTCTCCCCAGTTTATCTGTGTTCCAAAGGTATACGATGGCTGTCCGTAAAGTATAGGTCCTTTTTATTTTTTTCAAAAACTATATGGATTTCATTCATATGTTTTTACGTCAGACATGCTTGAACCCTCGTGCGCATGCATGAGTTTTTCCACGCCTGTCGGTGACGTCATTCGTCTGTGAGCACTCCTTGTGGGAGGAGTCGTCCAGCCCCTCATCGGAATTCCTTTGTCTGAGAAGTTGCTGAGAGACTGGCGCTTTGTTTGATCAAAATTTTTTCTAAACCTGTGAGACACATCGAAGTGGACATGGTTCGAAAAATTAAGCTGGTTTTCAGTGAAAATTTTAACAGCTGATGAGAGATTTTGAGGTGATTCTGTCGCTTTAAGGACTTTTCACGGTGCGAGACGTTGCGCAGCGCTCTCAGGCGGCGTCATCAGCCTGTTTCAAGCTTAAAACCTCCACATTTCAGGCTCTGTTGATCCAGGACGTCGTGAGAGAACAGAGAAGTTTCAGAAGAAGTCGGTTTCAGCATTTTATCCGGATATTCCACTGTTAAAGGAGATTTTTTTAATGAAAGACGTGCGGGTGGATTGCAGCATCAGCTCGCAGCCGCCGCGACGCTCCGTCACAGGAAAAACACCTCTGCTGGAAGCCTTAAGGACAAGTTGGAACATCTCCAGCTGATAAACAATTTCTCATATACTCACTCCACTGAAAGCCATCAAAAGCCAACTGGATTTTAACAAATGGTTATCAACACGGAGGTGTTTTTCCTGTGCCGCCGCGCCGCTTCGGCTGCGTCCCGACACGCGGACCCGTCCGCACGTCTTTCATTAAAAAAATCTCCTTTAACAGTGGAATATCCGGATAAAATGCTGAAACCGACTTCTTCTGAAACGTCTCTGTTCTCTCACGACGTCCTGGATCAATAGAGCCTGAAATGTGGAGGTTTTAAGCTTGAAACAGGCTGACGACGCCGCCTGAGAGCGCTACACGACGTCTCGCACCGTGAAAAGTCCTTAAAGCGACAGAATCACCTCAAAATCTCTCATCAGCTGTTAAAATTTTCACTGAAAACCAGCTTAATTTTTCGAACCATGTCCACTTCGATGTGTCTCACAGGTTTAGAAAAAATTTTGATCAAACAAAGCGCCAGTCTCTCAGCAGCTTCTCAGACAAAGGAATTCCGACGAGGGGCTGGACGACTCCTCCCACAAGGAGTGCTCACAGGCGAATGACGTCACCGACAGGCGTGGAAAAACTCACGCATGCGCACGAGGGTTCAAGCATGTCTGACGTAAAAACATATGAATGAAATCCATATAGTTTTTGAAAAAAATAAAAAGGACCTATACTTTACGGACAGCCCTCGTACACACGCATGCACACACTCATACACAAACACAGAGGTTACTTCACTTTTAATATATAGATGATTTACTGCCCCCTGCTGGAATAGCATGTAAGTCCAGAATGCAATTCTCATCATCCATTGTTCACTGTTGTTAGCTAATATCTGTAGTTTCTCCAAAAAATATTAGTCCTGTTGGCGTACCATTTTCACAGCGTTTATCACTGTGATCGAAGTTGCACACACCCAAGTACACAGAGGCCACTTGGCTTTTAATATATACATAAATAACATAACTATTAATTCTATGAAATCATATATGGTTTTTGAATCATTTCAAAGCCTTGGTGGTCTCCTTAAATATATTTAGATTTTGCTGAAATTTGTGCTGCCATCATTTTTTGGGTAGTGTAATAAAGTAAACCTAGGGATAAGGTGATTTTCAAAACTTTTTGATAAAAAATGGGGAAAATGATGCACCGTATCCAGGACATATTCATCCTTCAGTGCCAATCACATTACTTTCCTCCCGGCTTAATCCAATATTGAGGAAGCGCTGCAGAACAGTGCAAACAGAGAGCATAATTTGATCATGTGAATGATCCATTATATTACCTTATCCCATTTTAATTTTCTCCCCCCTTGCTTTCTCGTTCTCCTCATCAGAGTTTGATGGTCTATTTTTCGATGATTCCACCACCACAGTGACCATAAGTGCTGTGCATGTCTTTTGAGTTTTGAATTCAACTCAAACCTGTAGACAAATCCAGATACACATATAACACTGTGAGCCTGAGCACACACGTGCACACGTGCGTGCACCTGAGTGATGAAGCTCATTTGCAGAAGTGGCCCCGAGCCGAAGGAATAATGAGCCTTTGATGATTTCACTTGAGGAGGTTCGCCTGCTGGTGACATCATCTGTGACCTCAACATGACCAAACATTGTGCTCCGTTACATCCAGCTGGGAAAATTTTCACCGCTAATTAGCTTAAATTCACTGTGTATGGTAGAGAGAGAGAGTGACAGGTGAAAAACTGGGGTTTCCATTTTTCAAGATTCTGGATTGACTTTTTGTTCTGACGTTAAGTGTGTTAATGCAGCAGATAACTGAAACAATCATGCAAATGGTGATAAAAGCATCAAATTTGGCAGAAATACTCCTTAGACACTCCTCTTGTGAAAAAACCAATTGGCCACTTGAATTTTCAACCGGTGGTCAGGTAGGGGTCAATTGAAGAATTACACAGAGGTCAAAATTAAAAGATGCTCCAATCATATTAAAAAATATTCCATATTATTTGCCTGATCATAAAGATTCCAAAAAGGTATAGTTTGGACTATCTGTGACTGAATTCTATGGAGTTACAGGATAAAAACAGCAAGAATGGTGACAAAGGTCAGTGTCATTTTGTACAGGGGTCAAAAGTTAAAGTAGCTCCAATTTTCATAAAAAGTTATGCAAATTATTGGTTGAGCTAATAGGATTAATAAATGGAATAGTGCTGACAGTGTTGAATGCTTGGTCTCCAAAGTAAAGGTCAAACAAGGTCTATGTCTATTGGATTCTATGACATGTGACATATGTTACCCCGTAACATGATAAGTAAGGATGATACATGGTCCAAACTATTCCTTTTTAAAACCGTGTTAACTCAACTAGTAATTTGCATCACCAAAATTGGAGCAACTTTAACTTTTGACCCCTGTACAAACTGAAACTGACCTTTGTCACCATTTTTGCTGTTTTCACCCCGTAACTCCATAGAATTCAGTCACAGATAGTCCAAACTATACCTTTTTGGAATCTTTATGATCAGGCAAATAGTGTGGAATATTTTTTCAATATGATTGGAGCATCTTTTAATTTTGACCCCTACCTGACCACCGATTGAAAATTCAAGTGGCCAATCAGTTTTTTTCAAAAGAGAATTGTCTGAGGAGTATTTCTGCCAGAATTGATGCTTTTATCACCATTTGCAGGATTCCCCTCTAAATATTCTCTTATCCGCTGCACTATGTGTGATGCTTAACTCTTTTTGGTTCTAGCTCATCATTGCAGTAGTATACACAACCCAGTCACACAGTAAAAATGTGATGATGTCATTTTACATGGTAGATTTGGGGTGACATGGGAAAGGAGGGGCACAGGGGTTATGATTAGGGTTTGGGTTTTCATCAAAAGTAGTCATCGAAAGTTGACCATGTAATGAAAATGTAACATGTAACGTGACGGTATCATGAGAGAAAAAAAAACAAGAAAAAAAAAACATGAGAATGGGCTGGTATACAACCTCAGTACTCATAAGGTTTTCATTACTCCCCAGACTGCACAATTTGAAGTAAATAATAAAAAATATGGACGCACATGTATTTAAAAAATCTCAAATATGGCATAAAAAAAATGACCTTTCCCACGATGTGATTTTTCGGGCAATTTGAAAAAGCAACATATTGCTAAAATGCAATAGAAACACTTTTTCCCCCCTCTATTAAAGGTACACAACATGCGAAAATACATGTACGTATGTGTGGACAGAGTAAACCAGCAAACACTTGGCGCTCAGATGACATCAGGTTTTGGTCAGCATTTAATCATTATCTAAAGACATCAGTCACAATGCCGCAAAAACATCATGAAATTGGTGTTGAATCATACTATCCTTGTGACATGATTAAACAAGAGTGATTGACATCTGCCAAGCCATATCCTGATCACCTCCCAATTTGAGTGAAGTCGGCCATAATGTCTGTCTGTGGTGCAAACTTGGTGAGAATTCGTGAAGTAGTTTTGACGTAATCCTTCAAAAGCCTAAATAAAGTGAAATCTTGATTCGGATCACCTCCAAAATTTAAGGGAGTCTTCCATGGCCTAATATCTATCTGTGGTGCATGTCTCATCAAAATCCTTGCAGAAGTTTTGATGTAATCCTGCTAAAAGACAGGCAGACAAATAAATAAATAAACCAATGATTTTTATTATGTCCTTGGTGGACGTAATGAATGATCTCACTTTCTAGCTCATGCCGTGACATTGATGCCTGACATCCACCAGACACCATGCAGATGTTGAAAGATTGATTAGTTATGTATTTTTTTTTCAACAAATGAAATGATGGGACGTCCACAGTACCTTCTCTACTTTTTGTAATGAATGCATGCTTGAGGATTGTATATTATTGTGCATTTCAGCATGTTGCTGTGCGCATAATAACCAAAACGTACTGTTGACTACACCCACTGAGTGACAGCTGAGGAGCACAAACAGTGTGCTGCATCCAGCAGGGCTGTTTACACACTAAATCAATGAAATGCCCCAAGGGCAAATTGGTATCTGTCTGGGCCTTCAGCCAGATGGCATACATGCAGTCTGAAAACTGGACTGTTGAAAAGCCGGACATCTGGCCACCTTTTTCAAAGATGGAACAGAGTACGGTTGCATTCATGGCTGTCCAGAGGAAAACTGATAAGGCTGCACCTTTTTGAAGAAAGAAAAAAAATTGCATGGGTTGTATTTTATTTGTTGCATTTGGTGCCAGTATCTTTACGCAACATGAAGCCAAGGGGTTCCACTTTTTAATTTATCTACAACAATATATGTGGTGCAAGGACCAGAATGTCCTGCTAGGTTCATGTCTCACCTGAAAGTTTCATTGGCTTAGCACAGGGGTGGGCAACCTGTTCCAGAAAGAGCCATGAGGGTGCAGGTTTTCTTTGCAGCCACTGACTCCACCAGGTGATTTTACTGATTAATATCACTTTGAGCAGATGGAATCAGTTAATCAGTGAAATCACCTGGTGGAGTCAGTGGCTGCAAAGAAAACCTGCACCCTCATGGCTCTTTCTGGAACAGGTTGCCCACCCCTGGCTTAGCATGAGGCTCTTGAGGGATGAGAGCACATGTGGGGTTTTTTTCCAACGTAGTCCCCTTTGACTTCCAACAGCACGATAGAACTTTGGTGTCCTTGGCATAGAAGTATTCATACTAATGGTCATAAAGCTAGATTGAAAGTGCAGCCAGGCCACAATGGCAACTACCAAGTTGTGAACTGGGGTATTGTCCCGATGAAACAAGAGCACCTTTGTCAACTTTCCTAAGTATTTATTCTTGACATAGCCGACAACTGTTCTCTTTATGTGTGGTTTGGTCCTTTGAGGGAGTATTCTGTGAACACAATGTCCTTTGTATTAGTTTCTTGACAGACAAAATGACCTTGATCTTCTTTGGTGATTTGCTTGATGGGTTGCTTCTTTGTCTTGGAATAAATATGTTGGCCTCAGTGGAGGTTCAAGTCCCAGTCCAGCTACCTGTCTGAGTCCTTGGACGTGATCTGCATTGTCTCAGTCCATCAATTGGCCTCATGGCCAAAGTAGGATGTAGTCGTAATTCCACTGTAAGTGTGCTCACTCAACAAATGGAGACGGCAGCAGCATTTCTAGTGTGCTGGTGTTTCCTTTTTCCAAAGCCCAGAAGAATAATTACTACAGTATAAAGTACTGTACGCTGGTTGAAGACGAGCACAGCTCTAGTAACATTGCAGTAAGCATGATTCCATAATGTAAAATGTCTCTGTGAACCCTACCTATTGTCTTAGTATTGTACTACCATTAATCTGCTGCTAATAGTCAGTGCCTTGACACGATCACTCTCAAAACTCTTCAAAGGCTTCTGTGTGTGAGTCTCAAGTCACAGAACTACTTACAGGATGAACAAACACTCAATGGAGCAAAACAGAAGGCATCATTCATGTCTGTAATCAGTGCACCCGGGTCTATTTGTCAATTGATCCAAAATGCATTAGCAGACAAGCGCTTAGTTTGAGGGTAAAGGGATATAGAAGTAAGTTGTAAGTCCTATACCAGCCTGGAGACCCACTGGGTTGGTGCTTATCTTCAGATACTGTAGCATGAAGTGGACTCTACAACTCTCCCTGGATAGAACACTAATCCTTGCATGGTATGTCCCCAGCCAAGTCTGGTACCTATTATAGCTGAGTGGATTGATATGATGCAGTGGTCAAGTGTCTTGTGCAAGAAAACAAAAAAAGGGATTCTGAAGGACACACATGAAATGAAACCCTGATGTATGGATTGGTCCCTGTAACGTGATCCCAGATTAGCGGGGCGTATAGATTGGTGGGCCAGTTCCTAAAACCAAAGAGCTCTGCGAAGGGATATAGACATAAAATTTAGACTTATGCGCATATACATTTGTGCTATCATACACCAAATCTTCCATAGGTCTGATAGTGACTGACAATTGTTGATACTGCTGATATTTTTCAGCAATAACAATGACTGAATTAATCCTAATTTTTTCATTTGCCAAATTACCCATTTATGTGGACATACACTTCATCCCACCACAAATATGGCAGAAGACTGTTCAGTCCTCAGATGTCTTTACTGTACTGTTATGTTGGGCCAGCAACTTTGAGCAGTCATATCATGCAGATCCTCCTGCTGGGATCTGGAAAGGATGACTGCATGAATTGCAACAACTATAGGGGTATTACACTGCTCTCTGTGCAGGGGAAGGTGCTTGCGAGGAGTATTATTTTTAGGATTCTGTTCCAGCTACTTGCTACTCAGAGACTGGAACAGTCTGGGTTCACGTCCATTGACTGAATTGTAGCTCTGCAAGTACTCGCAGAGTGAAAGCGTGAATTTCGTCAGTACCTCTTTGGGGCAAATGTTGATTTTCACAAAGCATTAAATTCAGGCGATTGGGCTGCTCTCTGGGACATCCTGAGAATCCCCAAGAAGTTATTGGAGATCATAGCCACCCTTTTCACATACATTGTGAGTGCTGTACATAGGGGAGGCATAGACTGTGGGGTTGTCAGAGATGTGTTCTGGCTCACACACTGTTCAGTGATTGGACTGGTAGGGTGTTAGGTATGGTTGTGGAAACTGGTAACTCAAGTGCTTTTCTTGGCAAGGAAAGGTTTACAGACCTTGACTTCTTGGACGATGTTTGATCTTTGCAGAATCAAAGGATACACTGATTGCAGCACTGGAGAAGTTGAGTGAGAAATCAGAGTGTTTCAGTTTGGGGTTGCTTTGGATCAAGACCTCAGCCAGCTGAAGTATATCTGTATGTGGTGAAAGTGGTCAAGATTTTCTTACCTCTGCAGTGACATTCATGTCTGAGTACTCTGTCTTTGAGATCGAGAGATGCTTGGAAAGAGCTTCTGGAGTTATGACATCGCTGGGCAGAGGTACTGATACCTTTGCAGGAGAATGAAAGTTCAAGTCTTTAGGTTCCTGGTGGTATCTGTCTCACTATATGGTTGAGAGACTTGGACACTAACCAGTGACCTAAGGTAATGATGGGATGTCTTTGGTATTAGGTCTCTTTGGAAGATCCTTGTGTACTACTGGAATGACTTTGTATCAAACAAGCAGTTACTTAGGGAGAATAAGATGAGGATCACTTGCATGGTGAGGGAATGTCAGCTATGACATTTTGGTCATTTAGCACATTTCTCTATGGAGCACATAGGTGCCTGAGTGTGGAGGACCCCAGTGGCTGAAGATGGCCAAGGGAACGCCACTGCTACATCTGGTTGTGGCAGACACATGGTTCCTTGATTGATGCGTGGATACACTGGTTGTCTGTCTGGGAGGTTGCCATGCAAGACCCTATGTGTCCCCATGGAGTCATTTTGCCACACGTCTCATTCTTCGGCAAGCTGAGCCTATGAGGAGGACGGAAGAATTGAAGGAGGGACAACTGGAAATAAACAGACAGGGCAGTGACTGATGAAGAAGTAAGGAGAGGGAAAAGGGGGCAAGATTGTCAGTAGCAAAAGGTGTAGCCTAGAGGTCGACACCCCCTCACGTCAAAGATATACATCCCCCGACACACGAAGAGTTATCACGTGGTACAAGGGAACTCACCCACTGAAGCTAAAACAAGACCTCCTTTGCTCTTTCTTGCTCCGTTTCCCATCGTTCAGCTTCAGCTTTTCATTTCCAAGCCCTGATCCATCCTCACCTTTGCCCTTGTTGTCCTCCTCCTTTTTCCACCTTCTTTCCAACCACTCTGTGTTTTTCTGCTTCGCCTCTCCTCCTTATTGAACTCAGCAGTGCTGGTTTTGATTTATGTATGTAATTCCGTGCTAGCTTAAGAGTGCCATAAGGGTAACACCCCACTTTAATATCTGTGTGTGGTTGCTCGGCCCTGCTTTGACTTCATGCGGTTACTTCATTTGTGTTGAATAGAATCTGAAAATGGAGCATTTAGATCCAGCTGCATTGCTGCTGTACTCTCGGTGATGTCCAGTTGTTGTTACGCTGACTTTACTTTGACTTTCAAACATCATCTTTGCCTCACAAAAGAAAATGAATGATGAATGGATGAATGTGCACTGCATAGCTTTATTATCCATCAGTACTTATTGTACTTACTTTGAAGGAGCGAAGTCACCTACTTCCAGTCCAGGCAGTAACATATAGTTTAAATATAACGCAATGCTAAAATACCCTCGGCTGTATGAGCCTTGTGTTCTTTATAATTTGGAGTTGTTTAATTATCAAGATCCTATTGTCTTATGTACAATTTGTACATGTTCAATAAAGTCGCTCTATCTATCTATCTATCTATCTATCTATCTATCTATCTATCTATCTATCTATAACAATATTTAGATTTTATGGCGTCTGCAGGAGGTCTTGTGTGTGCTTAAACATGAGCTTTTGATAAGAGCAGCAGTTGTGCAAATCAAGGATTATTTATAGATCACCCTCTGTGCATTTGCAGGTATTGAGACAAATTTAACTCCATTGAAAGTTAGCTTTGAGTTAGCAATAGTTAGCATGGATGCTAACACCACAAAATGTCTTGTAAATTACTCCAGAGGTGTTATCAGGTTACAAAAACGGCATTTTCAGTTTTAGAAGCCTTTATTTGTTCTTAGCTTTTACATAATATACGAAAAAGAGGATATATTTACACACAAACGAAAGTAGCTAGCTACCAGTCTGACATCACCATGCTAATGTCTGTGAAATGTCGTGTCAATATGTTCAGAGGTGTTAGTAGGTTTAAAAATGGCAATTTTCAGTTTTAGAAGTATTTATTTCTCACTACAGTAGTTTTTACATAATGTATGAGACAAGAATATAAACACACAAAACGAGCAGTTTTTGAGAGACCAGTCGCTCACATCACAGTACATCTTAACTCTGATTGGCTGTCACTCAAAAACAAAATAGAACAGATTGAAACAGAATGTGACTTTTTCATCTCTTAAAATACCTCTTAAAAATATGTCAAGTTTAGACATCTTTGAACTTGTCCCAAGAATGTTCCCTGTGAATTTGAAGACTCTGGGAGGTAATAGGACTAGACTTTTGCTGAGCACAGACGGACACACAGACAGACGCAAAGCCTTCGCAACACCAGATGGCCATATTTGATGGCCTCGGGTAAAAATAGTTGGAAAAGTTTGAATTTTACTTTGTGCATTATTGCAATTATTAGACCTATCCTGTCCATGGTGGAAATGAAAATGTTCTCTCAGGTTTTCCTGTCTTCCAAATTTGATTATTGTAAAGTTTTATTTTCTTAATTACCATTTAAGAAGAAGCAATATCTGCAGATGCTTCAGAAAACTGTTACTCAGGTTTTGAATAAAAGCAGGAGTTTTGACCACATTATTCCTGCTCTGGCTTCCTTTACTTGCACCACGTGACTGTAAAAGCAGATTTCAAGGTCTTGCTGCTACATAAAATGCTCTAAGTGGTCGTGCGCCAACCTGTCTTGTTAAGTGATGTGCCTTTTCATGTCCTGCAGTCACAGGAGGCAGGCCAGCTCGGTGTCTGCAGGATTAAAAACAAAGTCCACAGGCTTCAGAGCATTTGCCAACCATGCTTTTACTTTGTGGAACAGTTTGCCTGTTGGCATTAGAAAGTCTACCTCAGTTAAAGTTTTGCAGGAAGATCTTAGAACCTCTTTATTTTCACCTGTTTATAATTAGTTTTATGGTTTTATGTTATTTAATTATATGAGGTTGCTTTTACACTCAACAAAAATATAAACGCAACACTTTTGGTTTTGCTCCCATTTTGTATGAGATGAACTCAAAGATCTAAAACTTTTTCCACATACACAATATCACCATTTCCCTCAAATATCTAAATCTGTGATAGTGAGCACTTCTCCTTTGCTGAGATAATCCATCCCACCTCACAGGTGTGCCATACAAAGATGCTGATTAGACACCATGATTAGTGCACAGGTGTGCCTTAGACTGCCCACAATACAAGGTCACTCTGAAAGGTGCAGTTTTGTTTTATTGGGGGGGGATACCAGTCAGTATCTGGTGTGACCACCATTTGCCTCATGCAGTGCAACACATCTCCTTCGCATAGAGTTGATCAACTTGTCAATTGTGGCCTGTGGAATGTTGGTCCACTCCTCTTCAATGGCTGTGCGAAGTTGCGACGACGAACTGGAGTCAGGTCGAGACCCCGATGAGGATGACGAGCATGCAGATGAGCTTCCCTGAGATGGTTTCTGACAGTTTGTGCAGAAATTCTTTGGTTATGCAAACCGATTGTTTCAGCAGCTGTCCGAGTGGCTGGTCTCAGATGATCTTGGACGTGAACATGCTGGATGTGGAGGTCCTGGGCTGGTGTGGTTACACGCGGTCTGCGGTTGTGAGGCTGGTTGGATGTACTGCCAAATTCTCTGAAACGCCTTTGGAGATGGCTTATGGTAGAGAAATGAACATTCAATACACGAGCAACAGCTCTGGTTGACATTCCTGCTGTCTGCATGCCAATTGCACGCTCCCTCAAATCTTGCGACATCTGTGGCATTGTGCTGTGTGATAAAACTGCACCTTTCAGAGTGGCCTTTTATTGTGGTCAGTCTAAGGCACACCTGTGCACTAATCATGGTGTCTAATCAGCATCTTGATATGGCACACCTGTGAGGTGGGATGGATTATCTCAGCAAAGGAGAAGTGCTCACTATCACAGATTTAGACTGGTTTCTGAACATTATTTGAGAGAAATGGTGATATTGTGTATGTGGAAAAAGTTTTAGATCTTTGAGTTCATCTCGTACAAAATGGGAGCAAAACCAAAAGTGTTGCGTTTATATTTTTGTTGAGTATATGTTTTATTTTCCCTTGATGTTTAATTGTTCTTATGAATGTTATATTTTTTTTTTACAGGATTACAATGTCTTGATATTTTACTGTAATTTTTATACTTGAAATTGCTACATAAGATTATTAGATTAGCTAGAACTTTATTGATCTCTTGGAAAACTCCCTCAGGGAAATTGAGGTCCCAGCAGCATTGTATAGCAGCACACAGGGTAAGAAGCACACACAGTATCAAAAATAGAAGTTAAAAAAAACAACTTGCAAAATATAAATACCAGAAATACTGCTCGCTACTGGCTTACTGGCTACTACGTACTGTTCCTCTCCTTCCCGTCCCCTGTCTTCCTGTTACTCCTCCTCCCCCTGAGTGACTTGTATTATTATTATTATTATTATTATTATTATTATTTTTAATTCTTCTCGTTGTTGTAAGATGTTTGAGATTGAGGGCAGGACAAGATAGTCAGACTAAGAAAAATCACTTAAAAGTTGGACCAATGTTTAGACGTAGGGGATATTTACAATGTTTATAAGAAGTGGTTAAAC
>NC_047122.1:61285019-61321314 GCF_902500255.1 Thalassophryne amazonica
GTGCCCCATAGCCAAAATGTCGCAGCAAACGTTCCCTCATGATTACACTCCACACCACATAAACAAGATTGAAATGTTTACTGGATCACTGATTCATAAGGTATAAAAACAGGGTAGGACTAAGTAAGTCAGACTTCATTCTACACCCTTTCGAACATGATAATCAGAATGTTACCTGTGCTGCAGAACCCTGTTCAATTTGTTACCCGAATGCAAATTTCACTTATCTTTGTGTTTGTTTTATTTTTAACCTGTCTGAATAAATTTATATTGAACTGAGCTCAGGATAGTCCTGTGGTGCGGCACCGGGTATGCTTGACACTTTTTGTAAAGATGTTCTGAAAGCTTTCCTTGACTGTATAATGTAATTCAATGCTCCATAGCCAAACATGCTGCACTACAAGGAAGACCCCATAACAGGACTAGGTTTAATTTTAATTGTTTATTATTATTATTGTGTTCTGTGCCTTGAACACTAAAATGCAGCTGCAGGGGCCTGATGAGTCCAACTGTCCAGATGCTGATTAGACACCATGATTAGTGCACAGGTGTGCCTTAGACTGTCCACAATAAAAGGCCACTCTGAAAGGTGCAGTTTTATCACACAGCACAATGCCACAGATGTCGCAAGATTTGAGGGAGCGTGCAATTGGCATGCTGACAGCAGGAATGTCAACCAGAGCTGTTGCTCGTGTATTGAATGTTCATTTCTCTACCATAAGTCGTCTCCAAAGGCGTTTCAGAGAATATGGCAGTACATCCAACCAGCCTCACAACTGCAGACCACGTGTAACCACACCAGCCCAGGACCTCCACATCCAGCATGTTCACCTCCAAGATCGTCTGAGACCAGCCACTCGGACAGTTGCTGAAACAATCGGTTTGCATAACCAAAGAATTTCTGCACAAACTGTCAGAAACCGTCTCAGGGAAGCTCATCTGCATGCTCGTCGTCCTCATCGGGGTCTCGACCTGACTCCAGTTCGTTGTCGTAACCGACTTGAGTGGGCAAATGCTCACATTCGCTGGCGTTTGGCACGTTGGAGAGGTGTTCTCTTCACGGATGAATCCCGGTTCACACTGTTCAGGGCAGATGGCAGACAGCGTGTGTGGCGTCGTGTGGGTGAGCGGTTTTCTGATGTCAATGCTGTGGATCGAGTGGCCCATGGTGGCGGTGGGGTTATGGTATGGGCAGGCATCTGTTATGGACGAAGAACACAGGTGCATTTTAAATGCACAGAGATACCGTGACGAGATCCTGAGGCCCATTGTTGTGCCAATCCAAGATCACCACCTCATGTTGCAGCAGGATAATGCACGGCCCCATGTTGCAAAGATCTGTACACAATTCTTGGAAGCTGAAAATGTTCCAGTTCTTGCATGGCCGGCATACTCACCGGACATGTCACCCATTGAGCATGTTTGGGATGCTCTGGACCGGCATATACGACAGCGTGTACCAGTTCCTGTCAATATCCAGCAACTTCGCACAGCCATTGAAGAGGAGTGGACCAACATTCCACAGGCCACAACTGACAACCTGATCAACTCTATGCGAAGGAGATGTGTTGCACTGCATGAGGCAAATGGTGGTGACACCAGATACTGACTGGTATCCCCCCCCAATAAAACAAAACTGCACCTTTCAGAGTGGCCTTTTATTGTGGACAGTCTAAGGCACACCTGTGCACTAATCATGGTGTCTAATCAGCATCTTGATATGGCACACCTGTGAGGTGGGATGGATTATCTCAGCAAAGGAGAAGTGCTCACTATAACGGATTTAGACTGGTTTGTGAACAATATTTGAGGGAAATGGTGATATTGTGTATGTGGAAAACGTTTTAGAGCTTTGAGTTCATCTCATACAAAATGGGAGCAAAACCAAAAGTGTTGCGTTTGTATTTTTGTTGAGTGTATACACACACATATATATATATATATATTTATATTTTTTTTTTCCATTATGAAAAACAACTGATGACATAACTGATAACCCTTAACTTTTGGTGCTTTCTGGATCATCAGCTTCTGGAATTCCTTCACTGCATTAGCTTCGACGACTGTGACTAAAGCAAGCAAAACTCCACCTTCAGAAGGAATTCTGTCAGAGGTATGGGGTGAAATCCACCTCTGAAGACTAGATTAGGCAACAGCCCAGACTTTGCACTCACATTTTGTGGATATTATACAGAGTTGGTTCAAACTGTTCCAGCTTCATTTTTGAAATAAGACAAATGAACCCAAAACTGCAATTACTATTTAAAAAGGAATTTCCAGTGATCTAGAGTCAGACCAGTGAAGTCATTATGTCACTCATGGAGCTGCAATATTTGAATAAATCTGACTTTTTTTTTTTCCTGTTTTCTGAAAGAGTCACAAAGCATTGATGGGAATGGACATAAAGGATATAATACACAAACCCTCCTGCGCAAACAGATAAATAAAGAATCCAGGAATTCAACTGAAGTTACTTGTAAACTGTCTTTGATTTGATGCCTTCATGGCAGCAGGTGGATCTCACCTTAACATAGTCTTTAATAAAACTTGCTGCTTTGACTCCAGTCTCCACATTAAAACTGATGTCCACCTTCACCTCAGTCTCCTGATCTGTGAGTTTGATGATTGGCACCTAAAAGGAGAGAATGTGACATGTTGTATTTTTTGCATATATTACAGTAAAGTCATAACCAGAAGACAGTGATCTAATCTGACCGCTTTTTTCAATCAATCAATCAATTTTATTTATATAGCGCCAAATCACAACAAACAGTTGCCCCAAGGCGCTTTATATTGTAAGGCAAGGCCATACAATAATTACGGAAAAACCCCAACGGTCAAAACGACCCCCTGTGAGCAAGCACTTGGCGACAGTGGGAAGGAAAAGCTCCCTTTTAACAGGAAGAAACCTCCAGCAGAACCAGGCTCAGGGAGGGGCCGTCTTCTGCTGGGACTGGTTGGGGCTGAGGGAGAGAACCAGGAAAAAGACATGCTGTGGAGGGGAGCAGAGATCAATCACTAATGATTAAATGCAGAGTGGTGCATACAGAGCAAAAAGAGAAAGAAACACTCAGTGCATCATGGGAACCCCCCAGCAGCCTAAGTCTATAGCAGCATAACTAAGGGATGGTTCAGGGTCACCTGATCCAGGCCTAAATATAAGCTTTAGCAAAAAGGAAAGTTTTAAGCCTAATCTTAAAAGTAGAGAGGGTGTCTGTCTCCCTGATCCGAATTGGGAGCTGGTTCCACAGGAGAGGAGCCTGAAAGCTGAAGGCTCTGCCTCCCATTCTACTCTTACAAACCCTAGGAACTACAAGTAAGCCTGCAGCCTGAGAGCAAAGCACTCTATTGGGGTGATATGGTACTATGAGGTCCCTAAGATAAGATGGGACCTGATTATTCAAAACCTTATAAGTAAGAAGAAGAATTTTAAATTCTATTCTAGAATTAACACGAAGCCAATGAAGAGAGGCCAATATGGGTGAGATATGCTCTCTCCTTCTAGTCCCCGTCAGTACTCTAGCTGCAGCATTTTGAATTAACTGAAGGCTTTTCAGGGAACTTTTAGGACAACCTGATAATAATGAATGAAAGAGGTCGGGGTAATGCCATCCAGCGTAAGGATCTGGTTAGACACCATGTTTCTAAGATTTGTGGGGCCAAGTACAATAACTTCAGTATTATCTGAGTTTAAAAGCAGGAAATTAGAGGTCATCCATGTCTTTATGTCTGTAAGACAATCCTGCAGTTTAGCTAATTGGTGTGTGCCCTCTGGCTTCATGGATAGATAAAGCTGGGTATCATCTGCGTAACAATGAAAATTTAAGCAATGCCGTCTAATAATACTGCCTAAGGGAAGCATGTATAAACTGAATAAAATTGGTCCTAGCACAGAACCTTGTGGAACACCATAATTAACCTTAGTCTGTGAAGAAGATTCCCCATTTACATGAACAAATTGTAATCTATTAGATACATATGATTCAAACCACTGCAGCGCAGTGCCTTTAATACCTATGGCATGCTCTAATCTCTGTAATAAAATTTTATGGTCAACAGTATCAAAAGCAGCACTGAGGTCTAACAGAACAAGCACAGAGATGAGTCCACTGTCTGAGGCCATAAGAAGATCATTTGTAACCTTCACTAATGCTGTTTCTGTACTATGATGAATTCTAAAACCTGACTGAAACTCTTCAAATAGACCATTCCTCTGCAGATGATCAGTTAGCTGTTTTACAACTACCCTTTTAAGAATTTTTGAGAGAAAAGGAAGGTTGGAGATTGGCCTATAATTAGCTAAGATAGCTGGGTCAAGTGATGGCTTTTTAAGTAATGGTTTAATTACTGCCACCTTAAAAGCCTGTGGTACATAGCCAACTAATAAAGATAGATTGATCATATTTAAGATCGAAGCATTAAATAATGGTAGGGCTTCCTTGAGCAGCCTGGTAGGAATGGGGTCTAATAGACATGTTGATGGTTTGGATGAAGCAACTAATGAAAATAACTCAGACAGAACAATCGGAGAGAAAGAGTCTAACCAAATACCGGCATCACTGAAAGCAGCCAAAGATAACGATACGTCTTTGGGATGGTTATGAGTAATTTTTTCTCTAATAGTTAAAATTTTATTAGCAAAGAAAGTCATGAAGTCATTACTAGTTAAAGTTAAAGGAATACTCGGCTCAATAGAGCTCTGACTCTGTCAGCCTGGTTACAGTGCTGAAAAGAAACCTGGGGTTGTTCTTATTTTCTTCAATTAGTGATGAGTAGTAAGATGTCCTAGCTTTACGGAGGGCTTTTTTTATAGAGCAACAGACTCTTTTTCCAGGCTAAGTGAAGATCTTCTAAATTAGTGAGACGCCATTTCCTCTCCAACTTATGGGTTATCTGCTTTAAGCTGCGAGTTTGTGAGTTATACCACGGAGTCAGGCACTTCTGATTTAAAGCTCTCTTTTTCAGAGGAGCTAAGCATCCAAAGTTGTCTTCAATGAGGATGTAAAACTATTGACGAGATACTCTATCTCACTTACAGAGTGTAGGTAGCTACTCTGCACGGTGTTGGTATATGGCATTAGAGAACATAAAGAAGGAATCATATCCTTAAACCTAGTTACAGCGCTTTCTGAAAGACTTCTAGTGTAATGAAACTTATTCCCCACTGCTGGGTACTCCATCAGAGTAAATGTAAATGTTATTAAGAAATGATCAGACAGAAGGGGGTTTTCAGGGAATACTGTTAAGGCTTCAATTTCCATACCATAAGTCAGAACAAGATCTAAGATATGATTAAAGTGGTGGGTGGACTCATTTACATTTTGAGCAAAGCCAACTGAGTCTAATAATAGATTAAATGCTGTGTTGAGGCTGTCATTCTCAGCATCTGTGTGGATGTTAAAATCGCCCACTATAATTATCTTATCTGAGCTAAGCACTAAGTCAGACAAAAGGTCTGAAAATTCACAGAGAAACTCACAGTAACGACCAGGTGGATGATAGATAATAAATAAAACTGTTTTTTGGGACTTCCAATTTGGATGGACAAGACTAAGAGTCAAGCTTTCAAATGAATTAAAGCTCTGTCTGGGTTTTTGATTAATTAATAAGCTGGAATGGAAGATTGCTGCTAATCCTCCACCTCGGCCCATGCTACGAGCGTTCTGGCAGTTAGTGTGACTCGGGGGTGTTGACTTATTTAAACTAACATATTCATCCTGCTGTAACCAGGTTTCTGTAAGGCAGAATAAATCAATATGTTGATCAATTATTATATCATTTACTAACAGGGACTTAGAAGAGAGAGACCTAATGTTTAATAGACCACATTTAACTGTTTTAGTCTGTGGTGCAGTTGAAGGTGCTATATTATTTTTTCTTTTTGAATTTTTATGCTTAAATAGATTTTTGCTGGTTACTGGTGGTCTGGGAGCAGGCACCGTCTCTACGGGGATGGGGTAATGATGGGATGGCAGGGGGAGAGAAGCTGCAGAGAGGTGTGTAAGACTACAACTCTGCTTCCTGGTCCCAACCCTGGATAGTCACGGTTTGGAGGATTTAAGAAAATTGGCCAGATTTCTAGAAATGAGAGCTGCTCCATCCAAAGTGGGATGGATGCCGTCTCTCCTAACAAGACCAGGTTTTCCCCAGAAGCTTTGCCAATTATCTATGAAGCCCACCTCATTTTTTGGACACCACTCAGACAGCCAGCAATTCAAGGAGAACATGCGGCTAAACATGTCACTCCTGGTCCGATTGGGGAGGGGCCCAGAGAAAACTACAGAGTCCGACATTGTTTTTGCAAAGTTACACACCGATTCAATGTTAATTTTAGTGACCTCCAATTGGCGTAACCGGGTGTCATTACTGTCGACGTGAATTACAATCTTACCAAATTTATGCTTAGCCTTAGCCAGCAGTTTCAAATTTCCTTCAATGTCGCCTGCTTTGGCCCCCGGAAGACAATTGACTATGGTTGCTGGTGGCGCTAACTTCACATTTCTCAAAACAGAGTCGCCAATAACCAGAGTTTGTTCCTCGGCGGGTGTGTCGCTGAGTGGGGAAAAACGGTTAGAAATGTGAACGGGTTGGTGGTGTACACGGGGCTTCTGTTTAGGGCTACGCTTCCTCCTCACAGTCACCCAGTCGGCCTGCTTTCCCGGCTGCTCGGGATCTGCCAGAGGGAAACTAACGGCGGCTAAGCTACCTTGGTCCGCACCGACTACAGGGGCCTGGCTAGCTGTAGAATTTTCCACGGTGCGGAGCCGAGTCTCCAATTCGCCCAGCCTGGCCTCCAAAGCTACGAATAAGCTACACTTATTACAAGTACCATTACTGCTAAAGGTGGCCGAGGAATAACTAAACATTTCACACTCAGAGCAGAAAAGTGCGGGAGAGACAGGAGAAGCCGCCATGCTAAACCGGCTAAGAGCTAGTAGCTGCGCTAAGCTAGCGGATTCCTAAAAACACACAAAGTAAATAATGTGTAAATAATTTAGAGGTGATTCAGCAGAGGGAGTGCTTTAGTTAAGGGACGTGAAGATTACACTGTGAAACAAATCGTTATCTAGTTAACTAGATCAATCTAACTGCGCAGATTAAACAGCTAACAGATACAGCAAAACACCGCTGTGCTCCGGAACAGGAAGTGATACAATACCGCAGTGACAGCCAACCACCAGTAGAGTGATTACAGTAAAGTCATAACCAGAAGACAGTGATCTAATCTGACTGCTTTTTTCAGTAACAAGTAATCGAGTAACGCGTTAATCTTACCAAATCAGCAATCAGATTAAAGTTACTTCTCCAAGTCACTGTGTGTTATTTTTTGCATTGTGGGTCAATCGCTGCATTAATGTTGGCCCATGGGCAGGGGGGAGGTCAGGGTTCGACTGAGCTGCCCATTTTCAGCAAGGTGCAAGCTTTTCATCCGTGGTTTTCAGCAGCCTCTCCTCACTGAAAAAACAGTCGCCTCTCAAAGCACGGTGATGACAGCACATCTTCACTGAGCTTTACAAAGACATTTTAACACTATTTTTTCCCTTTATTTAAAACTGAGCCACTCTGTGTCCTCGCTAAAAACAGCTGATCCGCGACGCGTTAACCACTAACGCTTTTTTTTCCCCCACCCAAATGCACCTAAACTATCTAAGGATGACATGACGTAAAAAACACCGATAAAAATTTGTTACCTGACAATCTGGTCATGTTTTCTGGATAAATAAATGTTATCCATTCGTCCCGCTCAAGCGCCAAAGCAGGGGAGAATCAAGAAGGAAAGGGGCTGTGGAACGGGGTAGGGGCGTGGCCCCCCCACAGCCCCGTCTTTTTTTACTACTACTTATACTGATAATTTCAACAACTAAAACATTTAGAGAATTTAAATGATAGAAAAATGTTTGAATGAATTAATAGTTACATTTATAAACAATGTAGGTTAGAAATTGCAATTTTTACCATTACAGTGCCGTCAACAGTTAAATATGAGGTCAAGAAAGATGTCTTTATTTTATTTCTTATAAAACAAGTATTTATGTTATTTGAAGTCAAGAAAGGGTGACTATAAAGTGAGTACCAGCAAAACTGGCTGTCATTTTCATGTTTAGGTGGCAGGGGGGTGTTGTCAGCAGCTGCTGAAAGTAACTAATAAAGTAAATAGTAATCTAACTTAGTTAGTTTTGAAAGTGAGTAATCAATAAAGTAACTAAGTTACTTTTCAAGGAGTAATCAGTAATTGGATTACTTTTTCAAAATTGTGGCAACACTGCTGAAGGAGTCTTTCACTAGGTGCTAGAAACCAAAGAAAAAAAAAAGGATTTGCACGAACCATCGGGCTTAAGGTGCACTGATACTGATTCACGCACTTGCACAACCTGCGTCGTGCAGGAGAGTAAACTCATCTTTAACGGGTGCAAACTGAACATGAGAGGGGCGCCGGTGTGTGCAATTGCGCGAAGAGAATTTCAGAATGTTCAGAAAAATCCTTCACGCATAAATGTCGCATTATGTGGCACTATCAGCTCGCCAACACGATGTGCAGCTCGTCAAGTGGAGTAAAGAAGTGAACAGAGCGAGTGGTTGCATCAGTGGATCACATCAGAGTGCACCTGAATGATTTTAATGAGATGTTAAATCTCTCATAAACATACTTTCACAGCTGCAGACAAGAAGTAAAGAACATGCAGCTGTTTTACCAAATCATGACAATGTAAACATGACAAATAACTATCTTTTTAGAAGGTTGCAAATGCTTTCTCCAGGTCATTCAGCGTGCATGCGAACGGCGCTGCTGGAGTGGTCGGTCCTCTGTGATTCAGGAAGCAATTAGAGCCATTTTCAACAGACAACTTGCAGAGAAAACGATTAATCCACTACGAAATAATTATTTTATATACGCAGTATCCAGCACAGAGCACGTGGCAGGCGGTGGAACAAAGCACGGCATCAGCTGGGATCACCACGACGACGTGCGTGCAGCTAGTGTCAGTGCACCTTTACTTAGTGAAACGGCTCATCCAAAGGTCTGTTTGCTGTTATAGCACTTGTCTATCAATAACTCTTGTCTATCAATAGCTACAAAAACTTTCATTTATCAAGTGTATGAGCTAGATGCTGAATACCAAACAACCTGGCCCTACCCAAAAGAAAGCAATCAGCCATAGCTGAGCCATGAGGAAATGAGGACCTGCTGGAAAGACAGGGTGGTCCTGGGTGGTAAGGTAATGATGAACCCAGAAATGGTGAGAATGGGCCACTGAAAGAACAGATCAGTGGAACTGATGAAGGAGAAGATGACAGGTGCTCTCCGCTGTACAGTGAGGCTTTGACTTAATTATGTCCATAAACTGTCTGGTCTGAGTCTCTCTGTGCCTTTCCAAACTAATACACTTGGGTTAAGTCCATCAGGACCTGCTGCTTTGCCCAACTTGTGTCTTCACCTGATCTGCTGTGAAGACAAAGCTTGGCTTCATGATGACTGGGGGGAGGGAGGGTACTGCTCTGTGAGAAAGACAGAGCTGTAAAAACAGCAGGCAGGAGAGCAGAGGCCAGCTGGTGGTGGTGGGATTCCAGTAAACTGTTTAGTGTTGCGGGGGTGGGTGGTCAAATAAAATAACCAGCTTTTACTTTTTACTTCTGTGCTGCTTCATGCAGGTTTGACCTCTCGCCGATGCTTTATGATCCCTGCAATCTCTCTGCTGCACGTTGGAACAAACACAAGTTTAATTTATGACTGAGCGGAACTACAACACCATAACAGCACAGATGGAGGACCTTGATTTTTAACATAAAATATCAAGAAACTCAGATTAATTTCGACACACGTGAAACAGGCAATTTGCTTTCAGTTACAATGTGCAGTACGGCACTCTCTCTCAGAGAGAGATATGCTACACTAACAGGGCTGGACGTTTTTTTTTTTTTCTTGTTATGGCATGCATGCTCCTCTCTCCAGAGACAATGTAAAACTGTAACGGTGAGCAACCTTCTCACAAAGTCAGTCGACACAATGCCAATTTGCAGCCGAGCAAAAATAAAAAGCTCAGATCGTTAGCTGGGCCGCTGACGTTCCTCATGCCTGATCACATGCAACTTGCCACCCTTTTTCTGGCATTACTATAGCTCTCTTTTTCACCTTTTCTGTGGCTGCATGAGTGTGGGTGCAGGGCTGCCCAATGTGCATCCCGCAAGCCACATGTGGCCCCCGTTTCCTTTGTTTTCTGGAATTAATAAATTACTGTTAAGCAAATTAAATAGAAGTGATTTTATTACACTGAAACCTCATTGTAGATTTAAAATGTTAATTTGCTATAAAACATAATGCATTTAAATTAAACTCCATACAATTCACATAATATTTTTGGTCTGTGTCCTCCATTCAAATTAATTTGTAGCCAAATGGAAGAATTTGGACATTTCTGTTTTTAAAGGGGCAAAAAAAAAAAAAAGAAAAGAAAAAACGAACAACAACAGATTCATAAAATCTCCCATGAGAGATAGCACTTTTTCTTCTTTTTCCAAAAATTTTACAGGTCTAATGACATCCCTAACTCACATCCTAGGTACCACCCTGGGTACAGCAAAAGCAATCACAAACTCACTAAAAATGTATCTTTTCTCTCATTAAAATATATGCATTTAATTTCCAAAGCCTAGGTCTGATGGCTATAAAAGCCAATATTGCTGGTTTTGAATGAGGCGGGGGGTGTCCCTGTACAACTTGATTTTTATGCCCAACTGGAAGGAAATATGCAATCTATGTTGAATTCGACTGCACGTCGGAACCCATTAATTCTGAGTTGGTATTTTCGATGTCTGATCTAAATGCATTCCAGTGAATTTGCATAGGAAAAGGACATTGAGCTCCATTCTGACGTTTTTATTCTCCATCTTAGGAGGGGTGTATTATCACACGTTTGTGACCCACAGCTGTACTGACAGTAACACCAAGGTCCATAACCGAAGTCAGGATACATTTATTGCACAAAACCGATATATGACAAGCAGGTCTAAGGTCCTTGGAGCAGAACCTGTTGGTTGTACCAAGGTCAAGGCTGAAGACCAAAGGAGACTGCATTTGAGGTTGTGGCACCCAAACTGTGGAATGCACTGCCACTACACCTATGTTCCATGGACTCTGTTGGAACTTTTAAGGAGAAGCTCAAGACCTATTTCTACAGGCTTGCTTTTAACTAGTTTTATGTTACTGCTGCTTTTAGTTTCTGTATTTTTATTTCTGTGTTCTTAAATTCCTGCAAAGCACTTTGTGATTTTATCTTGACATGTTCTGTACAAATAAACTTTACTTACTTACTAAAACCCACCAAACACTATATGCAAGTAAATATTAATGAAAATATACAATGGGGCAAAAAAGTATTTAGTCAGTCCCTGATTGTGCAATTCTCCTACTTAGAAAGATGAGAGAGGTCTGTAATTTTCAACATAGGTACACTTCAACTGTGAGAGACAAAATGAGGAAAAAAAAAAAAAAAAAATCCAGGAAATCACACTGTAGGATTTTTAAAGAATTTATTTGTAAATTATGGTGGAAAATAAGTATTTGGTCAATAACAAAAATTCAACTCAATACTTTGCAACATAATCTTTGTTGGCAATGACAGAGGTCAAACGTTTCCTGTAAGTCTTCACCAGGTTTGCACACACTGTAGCTGGTATTTTGGTCCATTCCTCCATGCAGATCTCCTCTAGAGCAGTAATGTTTTGGGGCTGTCGCTGGGCAACACGGACTTTCAACTCCCTCAACAAGTTTTCTATGGGGTTGCAGTCTGGAGACTGGCTCGGCCACTCCAGGACCTTGAAATGTTTTTTAAGGAGCCACTCCTTCATTGCCCAAGCAGTGTGTTTGGGATCATTGTCATGCTGGAAGACCCAGCCATGTTGCATCTTCAATGCTCTCACTGAAGGAAGGAGGTTTTGGCTTAAAATCTCACTATACATGGCCCCGTTCATTCTTCCCTATCAGGTGATGGTCTAGTGGTTAAGGTGTTGGGCTTGAGTCCAGAAGATCATGGGTTCAAATCCCCATCTGACTGGAAAATCACTAAGGGCCCTTGGGCAAGGCCTTTAATCCCCTATTGCTCCCGGTGTGTAGTGAGCGCCTTGTATGGCAGCACCCTGACATCGGGGTGAATGTGAGGTATGACTGTAAAGCGCTTTGAGCGTCTGGTGCAGATGGAAAAGCGCTATATAAATGCAGTCCATTTACCTATCAGTCGTCCTGTCCCCTTTGCAGTAAAACAGCTCCAAAGCATGATGTTTCCACCCCATGCTTCACAGTAGGTATAGTGTTCTTGGGATGCAACTCAGCATTCTTATTCCTTGAAATACAACGAGTTGAATTTTTACCAAAAAGTTCTATTTTGGTTTCATCTGACCACCTGATATTCTCCCAATCCTCTTCTGGATCATCCATATGCTCTCTGGCAAACTTCAGATGGGCCTGGACACGTACTATCTTAAGCAGGGGGACACACCTGGCACTGCAGGATTTGAGTCCCTCTCTGCGTAGTGTGTAGCCTTTGTTACTTTGGTCCCAGCTCTCTGCAGGTCATTCATCAGGTCCCTCCATTTAGTTCTGGAATTTTTGTTCACAGTTTTCATGATCATTTTGACCCCACAGGATGACATCTTGTGTGGAGCCCCAGATCGAGGGAGATTATCAATGGTGTTGTATGTCTTCCGTTTTCTTGCAATTCCTCCCACAGTTGATTTATTCACACCAACCTGCTTGACTATTGTAGATTCCCTCTTCCCAGCCTGGTGCACATCTTCAATTTTCTTCCTGGTGTCCTTCAACAACTCTTTGGTCTTGGCCATGGTTGAGTTTGGAGTCTGACTGCTTGAGGCTGTGGATAGGTGTCTTTTATACAGATAACGAGCTCAAACAGGTGCCATTAATACAGGTAACAGGTGGAGGACAGAAAAGCTTTTTAAAGAAGAAGTTACAGGTCTGTGAGAGCCAGAAATCTTGCTTGTTTGTGGGTGACCAAATACTTATTTTCCACCTTAATTTACAAATAAATTCTTTGACCTCTCTCATCTTTCTAAGTAGGACAACTTGCACAATCAGGGGCTGACTAAATACTTTTTGGCCCCACTGTAAGTCTGTTTCCAGGTCACTGTGACGTCGGTAACCTCGGTTTGCACGAATACTGCCCGAGTGTCCGACTTGAATGGTCGTTCCATTGCAATTTTCTGTGTCGGAGCTCATGTTTTATAGAGTTCTGAGTACAACTGAGGGAAGCATTACAGACGAATGATATAGGTTGACTTGAATGGCTTCATGTCGCAGTTTCAAATACTCACTGTGGCCTTGTCGAGCACTTTGATGGAGAAAGGTTCGGCTACGTTATGTTTACGAAGCGCTTGTTCTAGTTCTTGCAAAGGGGGACGCTCCCACTTTCCAAACACCACCAGGTCAATGTCACTGTCATCAAAGAAAAGTCACAACACACACACATATAATGGAAAACAGGAAACGTGTAAAATGCATACCAAGAGTTTGAGCTTTCTTGAATCCTAAACAGTAAGGCTTACCTTGTTGGAAGGTACAATCCTGTGCTGAAGCTGCCAAATATCTGGACCTGGAAACATAACATTGAAAAGTGTTAAAATGGATGCACAATGACACTATGTACTGCATACCATGTTCTTAGTGGAGGGACAGAACAAGGCTCAGAAGGTCCACAGAAACTTTTCAAACAGCATTAAACTAACTTCATACCCAGTATGGATCCGCGTGCTGTTTTGGCACAGGTTTTGCACCAGATGTCCTTCCTGATGCAACTCCACATTCCATGGAGAATAGGCATGGGTGGTCTTGAACCAGGAACCTTCTGCTTTGGAAGCAAAAGCACCAACTGCAGCCTTCTGCACTAGGATTGGGTATTGTGTTCTTTTCGCAATACCCATGCTCAATGGATATTTTTAAAAGTGGTTTAAAAATTACAACATGAAGGTTTACTTTACTACATTAAGTAACAGGTTTTTTTAAACTGTTGAGGCAAATTTGAGTCAGTTTCACAAATATAGTACCATCTCAAATATACAAATAGAAAAAAAAAAAAAAAAAAAAAAAGGAAACAACCTCAGATAATAAATAAAACCAAACCCAATTACAAATTTTACATTCAATAGGTAATTAGATCCCAAAGCAGGGGTGGCCAAGTTCGGTCCTGAAGAGCCACCTTCGTGACACTCTTAGTTGTCTCCCTGCTTCAACACACCTGAATCCAATGAAAGACTCGTTAGCAGACTTTTAACGAGCCTTTCAATACAGGTTCAATACTTACTGAATCATGATCCAAATTGTAGAAAATTTCTGTTTACCTCAGTCATTCACTCTTGCTCATTTTTCAATAAATAGATTGTAGTAAATGTCGGCGTCAAATTACAAACATTTACGTGGAACAATGGCACTGTAACTTTCATAGTAAAAGTCTTTGTGGCGACACTGGCAGTGCTTTTACTATGAAGCTCATTTTCAAGCATGCGCTTTACCCAGTTTACTTTAGCCACTCCTGTAGCACCTGTGATGTTCACATTGGGTTCAGTTATTTAAGTGGTTTGCATTTCCAGTGCTTATGTTAGAGTTCAGGCACTATAGAGGGTACAGAACTGAGGAAATCTGGGTTTTGATTTGGTCAAGTAGATAGACTGAGGAGTAACTGCTGCTGTGCTGTCATATTGGACCTGTGACTCGGCGCCCAACCTTACTCTGTACATGCCCGAATCATCATTAATCTCATCTGTCTGACTTTGTTTCCAAAACCCACCATCTGTGCTGATCCTCTATAATTGTCATTTCTAATCCTGTCCATTCTTGTCACTCTTAAAGAAAATTGTAGCATCTTCATTTTAGATGGATATATACTTTATTAATCTCACAATGGAGAAATTACGTTTACACTCCAGTTACCTCAGACAGCAATGAGTCCACAATTATTACTTGTTTACCGTAATAATGGCACACATCAGAATTAAAGGCAACACATACACATTTGACATTGTTTATGTGCACTAAGTTATCTGAATTGAGGCAAGTGGGTGAAGGTCACGCAGCAACCCATTTGACACGATAATAAAATAACTGACAGTTACAAATCTTACGTACCATTCTTGAAAGACCTATCAATTAAGTTTAACTTAAGATTTTGATAAATTCCTCTATTGTCAAGAAGTCAACTTTTCTGAAAACCATCTGCAAACTATAAGCATTCCTGGATAAATTAGCCAAGAAACACATGTTGCTTATAACAGTCTTACTGGTGGCGGCAAGTCCTTATTTCCAGCTTCCTCTTCACAGGTTGCAAATTGCAGCATGTTAACAATACAACTAAATCCGGCATATAATGACTGGAAAATAAAATACCCCACTGGGGACATAACCGAAGGCAAAAGCAGAGTCATAGACAGACATGATAGACAGACATGATAGACAGGTTAAAAATTAAGAGAGAACCATTACAAATCAGAGACAAGGTCATGTTACCTGACAGTCCAGTGTGCTCTGCAAGTGAAGCAGGCTGGGAGCAATATAGCAACCCTACCTCAAGTCACTGAGGTAAGGATATATTTACATAAATAGATATATATTTACATAAAAAGAATGGAGGTCAAGATAAATTGTTTTGAATAATGGCATTGTTACCTAACAGACCATTAATATCTTTAATTTTTATATGCTTTATATTATTTAAAAGTGCTTAGAGACAAAAAAAAAAAAACGAAAATGTGACAAAATTTTAAAATTTCAATCTTAGGCCAAAGTATTCAGTAGTTCTTCACAAGCTAAAAATTAGACATTAACAGCTACTTTAAGATCCAAAATAAATAGGTCTGTGTGTGTGTACATGTGCATCTTACATCTGCAGTTGGCCACAATTCCTTGATGATCATCTGTATCCTGTTCACCACCTCCTTTCTCATAGCAGCTTCCTCCGGCCGAGGACACATGTAGTTGTAGAAGTCCATCAATTCCTCATGCAGTCTGTACACAAAAGAGTGTGGTAAAAAAAAAAAAAAAAATCACAAATGCAAACATTTAATTTAATTATTTGAAACGGGAGCAGCCTGTAATTCACATTTATAACATTATTTGCCTTTTCTCTGCAAAAACGGCAGTATACATCATTTATGGAACGTGTGCCATCTCTTGATCAAAGTGAGCCCAACCACAATTTAAGATGTCATCCTGATATAAAACCAACAAAAGCACAAAATCTACTCTGGTCTAAAACATAGACCCTTCACATCCCAACAACATCACATCTGGGAAGGCTTTGAATTTTAAAGTCCTTCACTGCAATTCGATTTTGATAGATGGACTGGTGGCACTATCAGCTTAGCTTAGTTTAGTCACAAATATGTATTGACCCAAAACTTTTTCCCATTTTGTTAAAAAATTCCAAATTTTTTTCTGCAGTTAAGAGTTTACATAATTAGAAACATCACAAAAGGTAATCCAAGTAGTTGAATGTGTTCCTGAAATTAACATTTTGAATTCTGAGGTTTTCTTGGGGGGGGGGGGGGGTACTATGATTGCCAAAATATTTCAGTATTTTATTATTTATTTTTAAATCATAGCAGGCAACACACACACACCTTTGTGATGCATTCTTATCACTATAAATGTAACTACAGTCCTAATGCTAAGGAAGCAAGGCAACAGCACAGACATACTGTATGGTGTTAGATTCCTTATCCTTGGACTGAACTCTCTCTCAAAGAAAGCCAGTCCAAATTTAGAGTATGGGCTCAACTACCAACCTTGTTAAATCATCAGACATCGCAGCGATACAACACCACAGCACAATAAATAAATAATAAAGTTGTCCTGACTTGCCAAATATATCCGACATCTGGCAAAGGCTTGAGAGTCCAATACCTTATTGTTATTGCCAAAATGTTTTTTTTTGTGTGTGTGTGTTTGAAAGCAGAAACCCAAATCTAAAGACTTAAATCAAAGGACCTCTGTACAACACTGTTCAGTTTTCTAGGAATGCATGATAATGTGAAATGCATAACAGCGACTATCAGAATCAATTCTTGGAGGCCTGGAGGAAACACAGCAGTGTAAACATTTGGACAGAATAGCTATTCTGTATCTGCGCCAACAGTCTGTCTCTGACAGATGCTGTGTTTTATTGTTTAGCCCACAACTAAAAACATCACTCTTCAATAACTATGGAACACAGTATTCAAGTAGGCTAATTAAGTAAGCTCAGCATTGGAACTTACTGTTGCAGGACTATGACAGAAATGAAAGTTCATGTTATTCTCAAAATTCACAAATATTTGCTGCTCCGATTGTGAATGCCGTATAACTATACTTGTATTTTATGATCTGCACTCTGCAGGTCAAAACTTCTGACAACAGCTTTTTATACATTATCTAAATAATGAATGTTCACGAGTATGGTGTTAAAATTGTCTCATTAATATGTGTAAATGCACGCAGGGTGATCTATAAATCACTGATTTGCAAATGTGTTCAGATATCCACAAATGCAAATTTCATATTTGTAACTTGTAAATTGGTCTTTGCAAATAATGTTGTATTTGCAAATATAAAATCTAATTTGTAAAAAAAAAAAAAAAGAAAAAAAATTCCATTCGTAAAACTGGAAATTGTATTTGTGAATTGAGTGTCAGCATTTGTGGATCACCAATTACACGCATTCATCGCTTTCCTCTGCGACGTAATTTTGAGATTCTTTTTGCGAAATCCACACAGATCCACAAACAAATGCCTACTGATTCACAAATACACACTCACGCACACTGTATATCCACTAGATGGCAGTGTGGTTCCATTCATTGATGTGGCAAGCTGAAACTATATGCTCCCGGATGAGAGAAGACCGACATGATGATGGGTGTTTTACCAGAGCCTGATGCTAGCTAGGTGGCTCTGGTAAAACACCCATCATCATTTTATACAATAACACATCATAATTTAAAAAAGTAATTGACCTTGCGGACAATATCACCACATCCATCAGACGCCTCTATTACGGTAATGTGAAATGATTTATTCTGAAATGATGGTCTTCTCTCATCCAGGAGCATATAGTTTCAGCTTGCCACATCTATGAATGGAACCACACTGCCATCTAGTGGATATCCAGTGTGCGTGAGTGTGTATTTGTGAATTAGTAGACATTTGTTTGTGGATCTGTGTGGATTTCGCGAAAAGAATGTCTCAAAATTACGTCGCAGAGGAAAGCGATGAATGTGTGTAATTGGTGATCCAAAAATGCTGAAACTCAAACAAATACAATTTCCAGTTTTACAAATGTAATTTTTTTTTTACAAATTGAGTTTTATATTTGCAAATACAACATTATTTGCAAAGACCAATTTACAAGTTATAAATATGAAATTTGCATTTGTGGATATCTGAACACATTTGCAAAATCAATGATTATTTGTAAATCACCCTGCACGCATTTACAAATATTAATGAGACAATTTTAACCCCATACACGAGTGCAATGGTAAAAATATTTGTATGAGTCGAGTATGGTCATTCATTATTTGTTTTATATGACACCTCAATAGATTTAATATTTTACTTAAATCTGTGTTTCTTCTTCTCAGAGCAGAAAGCAGAGGGCATCAAAACCCAGCAGTTCACTCTACCCTGCAGGACTTGCTGACACAATGCTGCACCGAGGAGCTCAGCGGTGTGTGGGAAGCTTAACACAAGAACTTGTCCAATTCCTCTTGCATGTTATTATCATCATCATAAAAAAAAAGAGTCACATTAGCTTTACTCCCATCTCACTGGCTTCGTGCAGTATATCAACTGTTCCACTAGGGAACGTAAGACTCTGGACTTACTGTATGCAAATGCAAAGGAGGTATACTCTGCTTCAACCCTCCCACCAATTGGAAGATCAGACCATAACCTTGATCAGACCACGACACCTGAATTATGACATGCGCGCAAAGAATTATGGGCCCCTAAAATTTGGAACTATTTACTTTACCCAGTCTACAGAAATTAGCATCTCTTCAATTCGCGGTTATTTGTATTTTAAGTTATACAAAAATGTCTTTAAGCTTGCGTTTGCTGCGATATGAGTGAGAAAATAACTTTAAAATGCTGCCCTAAGAGCAGCGTGCAGCGAATAACGGGGAAATTCGTCAGCTGCTACATTATCCACCAAATCCACTGTCAAGCTAGCAAACGCAACGTACCACATATCCGGGGGAATCTTTCTAAATAATAGGTTCAAAGTTTAAATGAATTATCAGTAAAATGGTGAGATGCGTTATGTGTGCTACATGCTACATAAATGTAATTTCGGGCCATAAACTGCATCGGAGCCGCTTCACGCAAGTTGTTCTTATTTTTTAAAAACCAGACATCCGGTCTTGTTCTGGCAGACTGTAACTGCTAACTTTACACAACTAACGGTAACTCGCGAGCAATCTGTGCACCGCAATGGTGGCAGGCGTGTTCTCACACCGCGGTGCTGAGAAAACGATAAATAAAACTGCGTGAAAACGTCACGCAAAATAAATGACACCGCAGACACTCACCCGAGGACTCCCGGGTTGTAGTTCCTGGTCTTCCACGGTGTCAAAACGTTCACGTAGTTGCCATTAGTGCAATTTGAGAGGACGTAGTTGATGCCGTAAGTGCTCGCCTTGTTGTCAATTTTCCTCCGGCCCGGGTGATGGCTGTGAGGGTGGCTTACAGCTACAGGAGCCTCAACCTGATGATGCCTCTTGGCGCAAGTCTGTAGCAGGTTGAACGCCGCCGGCTGAAGCTGTCGGTAATGATGGTGGTAAAGGTTGTCCACGCTGTCGCTCAGGCTGAAGAGCAGATTGGCACCGCCGACGTTTTTATTCATGCTGCATGTTCCGCTTCCACCCGACGTGCTGTTTAGCGAGGCGCCGGGAGGGGGGCTGTCCGTTCCGGATTGGTGCGAAGACCCCGATCCGGTTTTGGGGGGCAGGGTTCTGCCCTCCTCCTCTTCCTCCTCACCTGGCTCGGCCGCGGCCGGAGGAGCGTTTCGGAGGTTACCGTTGGACAAAGTAACCCCCGGCGGCGAGCAGACCGCAGCGGTGCCGTTGATGCTAGCGGAGCCGTTCATGATACCGTGATGGCTCCTGCTCGATGCCACATTTTTTAAAAGCTCCAGCGCCGCCGGCTGCAGGCTGTGGATCCGAGTCCCAACTCTCTGAGAGGTCTCCCAGACGTGCATCCATAAGGCGTTGGCAGGTCCTTTCTGTTCGGGTTGAATCCAGGCGACCCTCGGATCCATTCAACTTCTTTCTCTGGAACAACCCCCCTCCTCCTCCCTCCCACCCACCCACCCCCCCCCCGCGCGCGCGCGCGCACGCACGCACACACACACACACACACACACTCCTCCCCCTCCGACAACTACCTAACTACGGCTTACCGAGCCCCGCTCCTGCGCCATTCAAAACGTCGCTACGCCGCCGGGCGTTACGGAGACACAAGTATGTCGACATGAATCCGAAATAGGACCATTACTGTAGTAAATCCCATTTATGGCTGAAGCTGAGAGGGGATTAAAATAAATAAAATAATAATAAAAAAAATGCTATCTGATTTCTAAGAGAATTCAATATGGCGAATTATTCCCTTCAAATCTGTGCGCATGCGCAGTGAATGAGGTGTATGCCTCCCCCTTCCCGCTCCCTCCTCCACTGCCTCCTCCGCCCCGCCCACTCCTTCAACTCCTCAGCCAGCCAATCAGCGAACAGAAGGAATATTTGAATTTTTATTTGATAAATATTTAATACGACAGCAAAGGCAGCAAAAATGAATAGGGTTGTGTAGCACGATGCTTCGCGTGGGAATCCCTTCACGTTCTGCTGTAGATTTTTTTTTTACCTGATCAAGTGTGTGTGCGTATTTAGGGATACAACTTTTTTGCAACCCCAAATCCTGTATCGTATTCTAACGAGCTTTAGCTAAAAAAAGGGGAAAGAAAATCAATGTTCTTTTTGTATTTGATCAAATCAGTGGAGTTAAAAAAAAATGGAAAAAAGATCCAAAACATTTTGGTCATTTTTCTTTTTTATTATTCAACTAGGGTTCGAGTTTTTGGAAAGCCACCCAAATGCAACCATGTATAAATTTTTCAAAATTAGTCATTAGATTTCGATCAAATACAATTGATTTTCACTGTTTTCTAGCAAAAGCTCATCAGAATATGATACAGGAGTATGGGGATGCAAAAAAGGTTGTATCCCCAATAAATAAATACATAATTTTTTGGTATGCTTTATCTCAAAATATCAACGTATTTAAATATTTACACCTTGAAGTGTTTTTTTAAGCTTTAAAGAATTTTCAGCACACATTATCAGCATCACATCACATATTATGGCGTTAAATCTTGGAATGATAATGTACATCTTGTGAATCCATCACCTTATATACCTATAAAAGCGGACTAAAAGCGAAGATCTTGCAGGAGTATATACAATGATTTGTTTTAGTCTGGGAAAAAAATGGTGTAATTCTGTTATGTTTGCTTGGGAGTGGATTCTTTGTAAGCCTTTTGGCTTCCATCACTCCCTTGCACTTTATTTATATTGTATTTTTTTCTCTCTTCTTCTCTCTTTGGTTGTTTTATGTATGTACATTATATGTGTTTTATCTTGTGCTAAATAAACAAATCAATTTTCAGCACACTTGGATCCATGCAATTCTTAAAAAAAATCTTTGTTTTTAACCAAGCTTTGAGTCAAACAACCTTCATCAGAGGCACATGGTGTATTTGAAGATAAAACTGTAACCGTATTGTAAATAAGCATACTATTTTTGGAAGCTTTTTGTGATATTCTAGAGAACTTTTTTTTTTATATATATATATAAATCTGTGTAATTTTATTGCCAAAAGTATCACAAGTCAACACCTCTGGTGCAATTTGCTGCACAAAGAACAATGCATAAGAATTATTTTTTGTTAGTTTTTCACTTTCTTGCACATCTAAAACATGAATATGTTGTCCAGTGCTATTTTAAAATATATAAACATAATCCCTATGTTTGTGTATGTGTATATATATATATATATATATATATATATATATATATACACTCAAAAATATAAATGCAACACTTCTGGTTTGCTCCCATTTTGTATGAGATGAACTCAAAGATCTAAAACTTTTTCCACATACACAATATCACCATTTACCTCAAATATTGTTCACAAACCAGTCTAAATCTGTGATAGTGAGCACTTCTCCTTTGCTGAGATAATCCATCCCACCTCACAGGTGTGCCATATCAAGATGCTGATTAGACACCATGATTAGTGCACAGGTGTGCCTTAGACTGCCCACAATAAAAGGCCACTCTGAAAAGTGCAGTTTTATCACACAGCACAATGCCAGATGTCGCAAGATTTGAGGGAGCGTGCAATTGGCATGCTGACAGCAGGAATGTCAACCAGAGCTGTTGCTCGTGTATTGAATGTTCATTTCTCTACCATAAGCCGTCTCCAAAGGCGTTTCAGAGAATTTGGCAGTACATCCAACCAGCCTCACAACCGCAGACCACGTGTAACCACACCAGCCCAGGACCTCCACATCCAGCATGTTCACCTCCAAGATCATCTGAGACCAGCCACTCGTACAGCTGCTGAAACAATCGGTTTGCATAACCAAAGAATTTCTGCACAAACTGTCACAAACCGTCTCAGGGAAGCTCATCTGCATGCTCGTCGTCCTCATCGGGGTCTCGAACTGACTCCAGTTCGTTGTCGTAACCGACTTGAGTGGGCAAATGCTCACATTCGCTGGCGTTTGGCACGTTGGAGAGGTGTTCTCTTCACGGATGAATCCCAGTTCACACTGTCCAGGGCAGATGGCAGACAGCGTGTGTGGCGTCGTGTGGGTGAGCGGTTTTCTGATGTCAATGTTGTGGATCGAGTGGCCCATGGTGGCGGTGGGTTATGGTTTGGGCAGGCGTCTATTATGGACGAAGAACACAGGTGCATTTTATTGATGGTATTTTGAATGCACAGAGATACCGTGATGAGATCCTGAGGGCCATTGTTGTGCCAACATCCAAGAACATCACCTCATGTTGCAGCAGGATAATGCACGGCCCCATGTTGCAAGGATCTGTACACAATTCTTGGAAGCTGAAAATGTCCCAGTTCTTGCATGGCCGGCATACTCACCGGACATGTCACCCATTGAGCATGTTTGGGATGCTCTGGACCGGCGTATACGACAGCGTGTACCAGTTCCTGCCAATATCCAGCAACTTCGCACAGCCATTGAAGAGGAGTGGACCAACATTCCACAGGCCACAATTGACAACCTGATCAACTCTATGCGGAGATGTGTTGCACTGCATGAGGCAAATGGTGGTCACACCAGATACTGACTGGTATCCCCCCCAATAAAACAAAACTGCACCTTTCAGAGTGGCCTTTTATTGTGGGCAGTCTAAGGCACACCTGTGCACCAATCATGGTGTCTAATCAACATCTTGATATGGCACACCTGTGAGGTGGGATGGATTATCTCAGCAAAGGAGAAGTGCTCACTATCACAGATTTAGACTGATTTGTGAACAATATTTGAGGGAAATGGTGATATTGTGTATGTGGAAAAAGTTTTAGATCTTTGAGTTCATCTCATACAAAATGGGAGCAAAACCAAAAGTGTTGCATTTATATTTTTGTTGAGTGTATATATATGTGTGTGTGTTGCCAAACCAACATGGATCTGCTGTGGTGACCCCGAGTGAAAACAAGACTGCAGCTGAGGGGACTTAACTTTTACATATAAATGATAATATATTGTTATATTAAGTACTGAGTAAAGGTTTTATCGAGGAAAAATGCTGTAAAGTCAGGATGCTTTCAAGAATAAAAGCAAAAAGGTTCTATTATTCATGAACAATGTACAACAAAAACAAAGTAGTTAATAAAAAAACGAAAACAATCAACATTTATTGCCTTTAACAACAGCATAAACTGTCATGTGCACAGCCAAGGTTTTTGGAGACATTGTATAATTAAACAATTATATCCGACAGCCAGCTCCACAGGTAATGGAACAGTTAAGATGATTCTTCAGTTGTCTAACTGTTCAGCAATCAACATGTTCTTGTGGACATTCAGCTTTAAGTCAAGGGGTTTATCAAAAATATCACGTCCACAATTTAGGAATTACAGCTACTTTTATACTCAGTCCCTCAGCAATGGAACACAGCAAATATAAGGATTATTTTCGACACAAATTATCACTTTTACAGTCAGTTTTCATTAAACAACCAAGGGCAGAGACACAAGAACATGTCCTTCTTTTATTTAAATCTGTCTGGAGTCAGCCATTCTCAAAAATCTAAACAAAAAATATACTGTGCAAGAAGACTTGTGAAGGAAGCCACCAAGACACACATCACAGGTGTGAATAAGCTGTATTTTTGTTTGTGGGATCATTAATTATAAAGCTTCATGGTGGAGTGGAGCCGAGAAGGATTTTCTTAAAATAATAATAATAAAAAAAATTCAGGGTACAGTTTACCAGAAGACACATGAGAGACTCCAACCTAGATTTGATCAATTTTCATTTTTTTAAAATCTTTGTGTTCCACTCAACCAGGAAGCTGTAATTGGTGGTGCAATGGACAAAAGTTGCATTATGTCCAGTCTAACCAAAAAAAAAAAAAAAAAACAAGAACTGTCTTAATCTCCAATTGCTTACTGAACTTATTTTAAAATGTATTAATGCCTTTTAAAACTATGTGATTATGGGATCAAGCGGCCAAAATCCCTCACATGCTGTCCAGGCGTGGCTCCACGGCTTCAAATGTCTCTATGTAGAAAGAATTTGACATGAAAACTCTGTTGACTGTCTGCTATCACCCTACGTACACACTTGAAAATTGTTCTATGTATTATGAAAATAGAACAGTATAAATGTTCAAATAAATAGATAACGTATGTCAAAATTAAACAGAAAGAGACAATGGCGGTGGTGCACATGGTGTGTCAGCTAGGGGAGGGGGTCCACTAGTCCTAGTGTCCACTAGTCCTAACCTCAAATACCAAACAAACCAGATGGAGTTTTGTTAAATTTACAAGAATGAAACATATGATTCTGTTGACATACACCATTAATCATCTTTGTACTGCTATGAATCTGTTGAATTGAAAATAAACAAATAATAGTAATTCACCATAATTATTATTCTGATTATTTTTAAAATTGTCACACTTTTGTAACATTACTTAACCTACTTTAGTGCAACATATGGCCTACCATAAATGTAAAAACAACTTCGACATGTTCTCATTAAGATTAGAACTAGTGGGAAGTTCCCTGTCAGCTGGAACTGGAAATACAGCTGGGGACCATAATCGCAACCTCTGCTGTTTGAAATGCTGCTCACGTTCAAATATACACACACACACAGTCTCCCAAATGGCAAAACATTCGTACTGCGTTCCACAGCGTAACTGCCCCCCCCATGCACTAAGAGTAATGGAGCTTCCTCTTTTTTGTGTTTTATTATTTCAGATACATCTCACTCCTAATGATTTTTGAACAACAGCAGCAGCAGCACAGCAGGTGGTGTTGATCACTGCAGGCCATCTCACAGCCCATTAAGCTCACTGACGGAGAAGCAGGATCTGACGTAACCAGCACCTTACTCCATGCATCGTCATGTCAGACGGTGTGAGTGGAGAAAAGTCCCAAACCCCTTGTTCTTGACGCATGACACGTTCAAGGAAAGGTCCCGGAGCAAACGATGTGTCAGCCTGGATGTGGAGTGCTCACTCGCGCTGTATGTGTGTGAGGAATGAAAAACCCTTATTTAGATTTCTTGCTATCTTGGCCTGCGTGAAACGAATGCCTCCGTCTGGTCCACCAGACCACATCGATCATGCCACGGCCTCCTCTCCGGCTAAATCCAGAGGCTCAGAGCATGTGAGGCTTCAGAGCGAGTCCTCCCACATTGTCATCTTTGGAGATTACCACGTTGGTGATAACTGGACCACTGCTGATCAAAAGCACCCCGATGTAGGAGAGTCGGTGCTATGGTTAATATTAAAGGTGTACAACATTAGTGTTTTTGAAAGGTTTCAGTCATCAAAATAATTTTCTCCTATGTCATCCCACTTGTGGCACTACTTGTTTGTGAAGAAGATATTTGCCACTTGATTCATTCGCCATTTTATGATGGTGAGTGACAGGTTTGTAGCTCTCCTGTGCTGGGCAGCCTGTGTAGAAGCAGTCTGAAAACAGCTCCCTCTTATGGGCAATCTGAAGCCTACTGATCACTTTATTGGTTTCCAAAAAGCCATTCAAGTGGTTTGCAACTAAAAGAAAATCCTTTTGTGGCTGCCTGAAGATGAACAAAGTTATAATCAGCTGTCAGTGTAACCCTGTAATATAGCGATGCAATTACAAGAAGTCTGGGTACAGATAGAGGACGGAACCTGGAGCAGAGAGGTAGCGGGGACTATACCTTGAAGAAGTCTCTACCAATTCATTGGCTGGTCACAGCCTCCATTTATCACGGCGCGTTCAAACGCAGCACTTTGAATTACTGACGACACCAGGTGTAAAAACGATCAAAACCAAATTTTATTTGACATGCAATACCACCTTTTCAAAACTGACGATAGTCCAAAGGCTCCACAAGCATCCAGCCAGTACAGTGTAGCAGGGTTTTTTTTTTTTTTTTTTTTTTTTTTTAGTTTTGAATGCCAGTTGATGAAAATGTCCTACTTTAAAGCGTGCCACTACAACCCCTGGCAATAATTATGGAATCACCGGCCTCAGAGAATGTTCATTTAGTTGTTTAATTTTGTAGAAAAAAAGCAGATCACAGACATGACACAAAACTAAAGTCATTTCAAATGGCAACTTTCTGGCTTTAAGAAACACTATAAGAAATCAGGAAAAATAATTGTGGCAGTCAGTAACGGTTACTTTTTTAGACCAAGCAGAAGGAAAAAAATATGGACTCACTCAATTCTGAGGAATAAATTATGGAATCACCCTGTAAATTTTCATCCCCAAAACTAACACCTGCATCAAATCAGATCTGCTCGTTAGTCTGCATCTAAAAAGGAGTGATCACACCTTGGAGAGCTGTTGCACCAAGTAGACTGACATGAATCATGGCTCCAACATGAGAGATGTCAATTAAAACAAAGGAGAGGATTATCAAACTCTTAAAAGAGGGTAAATCATCACACAATGTTGCAAAAGATGTTGGATGTTCACAGTCAGCTGTGTCTACGTACTTACTTATTTTTAAGATAAATTTGTGATTACCTCCTGCTGTCAAAAATAAAGCCACCCAGAAGAGGGGAAAAGTTCCACTCCCTTGAATAGCTGCTTGAAAGTGGGTCTGAAAACAAGCAGATTTTTGCACAAGTCCATATTAAAATCCCCAACATGTTTACAGCCTGGTAGAAAGAAAAACAAACAAAAAAAATTTATTTGGTCTTCATAACCAGTTTCTGTTGCCATCACAATTGTATAGGTGGTGATTTTTTAAAAAATAACTCATCAGTTTAAGATGTTTTAATCTGCAGCAATTATTGTCTGATTTACATATTGGAATGATAATAAAGTTAAAGAGATGGTTTGATATTAATAAATTATCACTAAAACTAAAATAATGTTATTTGGGAATTACAATAAAGACAAAAATTCAGTTAAATATACAAGGGGTAATCAGAGCATGTCAAAGAAAATAAGTTCTTAGGTATTATTATTGATGAAAGAATTAACTGGAAAGCTGATATGCAACATATTCAAAAGAAAGTGTCAAAAAGTATTACAGTACTAAATAAGGTAAGGCATGTTCTTGATTGCAAACCACTTTGTACTCTGTACTGTTCATTGGTTGCTCCCTACTTGGCTTACTGTGCTGAAGTTTGGGGCAACAATTAAAAAACTACAATGCAATCATTATTCATTCTTCAAAAAAGAGCATTAACAACAATTCATAATGTAGGTTATCGCGATAACACCAATTTAGTGTTTATTAAATCTAAAAATACTAAAACTTCACTTCTGGTTATGACTTTACTGTAATATATGCAAAAAATACAACATGTCACGTTCTCTCCTTTTAGGTGCCAATCATCAAACTCACAGATCAGGAGATTGAGGCGAAGGTGGACATCAGTTTTAATGTGGAGACTGGAGTCAAAGCAGCAAGCTTTAGTAAAGACTATGTTAAGGTGAGATCCACCTGCTGCCATGAAGGCATCAAATCAAAGACACTTTACAAGTAACTTCAAATGAATTCATGGTTTCTTTAAAACCAAGCCCTCTGGCGTTCAGAAGGAATGAAATAGAACCAGTTCAGACCAGTTGACATGCATACTCAAACAAATAGCTAAAACTCACACAAAAAAAAAACATTTAAGCATAGCAAATACTTGATATAGTAAAAATAAAACATAAATAAGCACACAGATATATCTAACACTCCTGTTTGTTTTAATAGTTCCTTGGTGCAGTACTACCTTCAGACACTGAGCAGATTTAAATCACATGTGATTATGTATTATTTTCACAAAGTGCTTTCGCCTGCCACAGCTGTTTATTCCGTCCGCCAAGAACGCAATAAAATCATCAGCATTTATTTATTCGTCTGTTAAGGCCCGGTCCCACTGGGGAGAGGATTAATCACGCATGAATTGAGTACACAAATTATGGGCGTTCGTTGTCATCCGCAACAGAATTGGCCAAAAATGACAAATGTCTCAGTATGAATTACGGACATATTAATAATGTATAGCGACTATATGACGGACAATCACAGATGTATAACGCATGTATTGAGACGGCATCACGCAAGTGTGGCGGCAACAGCGGGTGTAATGCGCGTGCGCGGCATGTGCATTGCGGTCATAACAGCAGCACACTCTGGCCTGTTGGCATCACCATTCACACCAACACCACAGCCTCTGGAGCAACTGCTGGACTTGATAGAGTTGGTTGGTATGTTGTTGGATAGCAGCAACTATCACACTACATCTTTGGGGATCCATAACTACATCTGTACGTCTCCACAGCTGGACTGGCACTGACTGGCGGGTATGTCAATTTCTGTTTGTATGCATTCGCAAATTGTCCGCAAATCAGATGCAAAAGCAGACATACAATACAAACGCTTTATTCGTGGCCACTCTGTATGCATTCGCCACAACTTATTTTACTTTGTGATGTGGACGTGATAGGCACCCTATATAGTCGTTTTACACACTGTCCCAGTCCGCTACCAAGCCACAATTCCTCGTCAGTTGCGGATATACAGCGCATATGTAAGGTGGATGTCATCCGCAACCAAAATTTTGTGCAGCTCAAAAATCCTGGCAACGGAAAAACGTGTCTCTGCGGACACTTGAGGACGTGTGCGGAGGTCGGCCGACTCATACAAGCATGTTTCACGGATATTGCGGCTGTTTAGCGAATATGAGCCAATTTTGTGCGCAATTCATACGCAAATCACCAGTGGTACTGGGCCCTTAGCAGGATTACGTCAAAACTACTGCACAAATTTGCACCACAGGGGAAAGACTCCACTGAATTTGAGAGGCGATCCGGATCGGCGGACATCAGAAATCTTGGATTGCTCTTGTTTCATTTGTTCTCAAACTATTTAACTTATTTTAAAAACTTGTCAATATTATACTTGTTTTTATGTTTGTGTTCATAGGTGTAGTGAACTATTCAATCATTTCTTGTGCCTATTGTTCAATTTTGGTTCTGTGTTAGTCACTTTTCCTGTTTTTCCTTTTAATTTTTTTTTCTTCTGGGTTTAGTTTGGCTTATTGCCGAAGCTGCTGTCACTAATTGATATGTGGCAGCAACTTTTTCCTCTGTTTTCTTTTTGCACTGCCATCTCCCTTTTGGAGACTTTTTCTTGTGTGTGTGTGTGTGTGTGGGGGGGGGGGGGGGGTCCTTTTGCCCTGGCACTCTATAAATGTGTGCGGCTCATTTAAATCCCAGCCCTCTACCAAGGCACATCTATTTGCTTAATTAGCTGGAATACTCATGGTATGGGCAATCCTACCAAAAAAGTAAAAGTTTTTTATATCCATCTGAAACATCTGGTCTGTCACGCCAATTTCAATTCTAAAGACAGAGGTGTTGCTATTTTGGTATATGTTCTATTTGTTAATTCTGTTTATATTTTCCTGTTCTATTTGTACATTTCATCTCGTATTTGCCAACGCCGTGACATCTTTCTTGTGATACTTACACCAGAAAAGTGTTTGAAAATTTGAAGCCTTTCCATGATCCCCCATGGCTGCCGTAATGCATGGCAGCCACGACACTGTTGAAGAAGTGATCTTGATCTGAATACAATAAGCTGTTTATCAGATAGATTAACAGTCACCATGCAGAGTTTGAAAAGGGTCATTAGTTTACTGCTGCGCATATCGTTACAAAACCAGGTGTATTATTGAAGACGTGCTTCACTCAGGGTGTCATTTCCTCTCGGGCACCACTGCCCGGCCCCTTCGCACTCCTATAAATACAACACTTCCAGTACATCAACTTTACAGTTGTTTAAAATTGTAAACTTGCCTCATAAAATGGCCATATGTAAACATACAACAAGTCTATCTGACATGACACATACTAAAATAGCTTTCTGTAACCTCAGAGAACAAACCCAGTACCTCTCCAGGTTATTTAAAATTAAATTAGAGTACAAATGGTATCAGCGCTTTCCTATTTTTGGGATAGTCTTCAAACTTTTCAAGGTACCATCTGGAGAGAGGGAGAGAGAGAGAGAGAGAGAGAGAGAGAGGAAAAACACTTTTTTCTTTTTCTGTCAAGGGAAGATCTTTCAAACTATACGATACATTCTGTATAAAAGTGTACTGGTATACTGTGTGTGTATGTGTCATTGTTGTTCATACTTGTGGTGTGCCAGAGCCCTGCTGCCGAGGACCACTGTGGTAAAGACGGCGAAGGCAGAACTCTGCAAGGAGTGGCCGGCCAGAGCGAAGCCAACCCACTCTGTGATTTCTCCTAAGAAGTTGGCTCCGGACACATACTCAAACATGCCACCTGTAGGCAGAAGACAAAAAAAAAACCTCAAATAAATAAAATTAGGACCGGGTCACTAAACCACTGATTATGCTGAAGATATTTTTGTTTTACATGGTAGGAATAATTTGTAAATGATTTTCAACATGCAACATAAAACCCATTGTGAATATCTAAAAATGGTTTAACCCAACTGCATCTCCTGATGCACCTTTGAGTCCTACAGAACTTCATTCAGCATTACAGTTGGAAGGCCACGGTCCATCCAACCAAACTTATTTGTCAGGACTCACGGAAAACATGAATTCACACATACTAAAATGGCAAATATTGAGTACGTGTGTGTGGGTGGGTTGGGGGTGTAGGCTGACGCACAGAGATGAAAGAAGGCTGAACCAGTCAGTCATCAGTAGCTTTGGCAGCCATCTCGTAGAAGGAACTGAATAAAATTACATGATTTAAACAAAGTGTAACTGTACCCAACAAGTGGTACCACTCACTCTCCAACGCCAAAAGATGTTCTAGCAACAGATGCCAGAAGCCTTGGGTTTTAGCCTCTTGATTCAAATGTCACAAGTGTATGTCATTAATCCTGGCCAACAGGTGAATGCCTCAAATCAACATAAACATCATTTCATAATGTGTATAGTTGTAACTGGATGACATGTCTTTGGGGCCATGGTGGGGTTCGAACACCAGATCGCTGGTACTTGAGACCAAGACTCTACCAGGCCAGCCAAAAGGGAATTCCCCACTGGCTGAACTAGTAGGAAGAACAGCTGTTTAATCTGCACTTCACCTTGTTACATAGTTATAAATACTTAATTTCAATGCACAAGAACAAGAGTTTGTGAAATCACTTATGTAATACAGTTATTTGAAGATGACGACTCCTGGCTTCAATTTGCAATAAACCAATTTTTACCCACAAGCACAATTCCTTACACAAGATGGAAAATGAAACCATCACAGAAACAAGCTCAATAGTTGCTCCTCCCACCTCCCCCCGCCAAAATCCCTGGTTTGTCCTCCGTGAAAACATTTGCATTTGTGTTTTTTTTATTTTTCATCTTTTTGAATAAGTGTAAAGCAAAACCCGGCACATTTTTGTACGCTGGCTTTTTGTTTTTCTGTAAATGCTGTAGTAGTGTACAAGTGTGGCTATCTCAAAGATCTTGACGGACTGCAGAAAGACATGCAAGCCAAGACCCTGGATGAGGTAAAGGCAAGTGCAGACTGAACAAAGCGAAAAGGACAAAAATTCACTGTGAATGGTTATTTTTAGTCTTAAATGTTTCTGCATAGAATCAGAATTTCAAGTATTTTCTGTTGATGCTCCTGCATGTGTCAACAAGTTTACCTTTTCTATAATGTTGGACAAATTTCTATGAAGTAACCAGGATTCAATATTTGAAATGAGGTGATGCATGTTGACTGTGGTGGAGAACAAAATGCAATTCGTCTCTGTATTTTCATAAATATAGGTATTACCTCTGGGAATCTTGTAACCAGTCTCTCCAGGCTTTCTCAAGGTTCTCAGGACGTGGTCAGAATGCATATTTACCAACCAACCCACCAACCATAGCACAGATCCTGCAGACCAACCAAAATTTGATTTAGGATTACATTTTTACTGATCAAAAGTAGGCATGATATTTTTTTTTTGTTTGTTTTTTTAACCCTCCTTTGTTCTTAAACAGTAAGCATGTATGTAGTGTTAATATCTTTGTTCAGTGATGTGCCTTTTATATTTACCAGGCGTGGAAAATCTGAGCTTCAGTGAGTAAAAGTAAACATCAGTAAATTAAAAGTCCAACCACATATTGTATTTGTTACATTCACCCACTAAACCAGCTGATTGTAATTAGTTCAACTCTTCACATAGGTAGATGAGCTAATCAGTGAAATCACCTGTTTTAGGTGCACAGGTAGAAGCAATACATGGTCTGAAGCTGGGTTGACAAACAAAGGCTCTAGTATAGACCTCCAGTTTGCTATAGTTAAAACTCCTTAAAAAATGTCAAAAGTTATTGAGTATTATACATTAAAATTGGACAAATAAATAAATAAATAAATAAATAAATAAATAAATATATATATATATATATATATATATATATATCTCCATGGATTCATTATCAGACAGTTTACGGTAACATTTTGTGTTGAATAATTTTATTTATTCATTTTTTTTACTTTAATATACACTGTTACCCCTGAGTGATTTACACCATATTTTCCAGAGTATAAGTTGCACCTTTTTTTGTCCTATTAGCTCTTTAATTTCAAATTTTTGTTTATTTTTGCACAAGTTTATTTAGGGAATAACCTGTTGTGTCTGATGATTTGTGGACGTTAATGCTGGATTTTACAGTTGCAAATTGAGTTAACGCGTTGCCTATAAAGTGGCTATTTGCGACCGTAATGCAGCATTAACATCCGCAAATCATCAGACATAAGGGTGTTATTCCCATTCTAATTCAATTCCAACAGTTGCAGGGATCCATATCCACCACTGAAGGCTACATCTTAATCTGCAATTTCAATTTATTTTCATTTATATAGTGCCAAATCACAACCGAGTTGCCTCAAGGTGCTTCACACAAGTCAGGTCTAATCTTACCAACCCCCAGAGCAGCAGTGGTAAGGAAAAACTCCCTCTGAGGAAGAAACCTCAAGCAGACCAGACTCAAAGGGGTGACCCTCTGCTTGAGCTATGCTACAGACATAAATTACAGAACAATTCACAAAGCGAATATACAGGAAATGCTGTTGGTGCACAGGACAGGAGGGTTTTCAGCACAAATACCACACCCATCTATGGATGGAGCTGCACCTTAAACACAGAGAGAGAGAAGAAAAAAAAAAAACACAGAATCAGGCATCAGAAAGACAAGAAATACTGTATAATTTGTCAACATTAAACAACAAGAAAAACAGAGAAATACTAAGGTGATCACCAGCCACTATCCCTAAGCTTCACTAAAAGACCCAGAATTTAGGTAAAGTTGAGGCCGCAGCCCGCTCCGTTTCCTAATAAAATTATTTAAAAGAGTAAAATACAACCCCTGGCAAAAATTATGGAATCACCGGCCTCAGAGGATGTTCATTCAGTTGTTTAATTTTGTAGAAAAAAAGCAGATCACAGACATGACACAAACCTAAAGTCATTTCAAATGGCAACTTTCTGGCTTTAAGAAACACTATAAGAAATCAAGAAAAAAAAATTGTGGCAGTCAGTAACGGTTACTTTTTTAGACCAAGCAGAGGAAAAAAATATGGAGTCACTCAATTCTGAGGAAAAAATTATGGAATCACCCTGTAAATTTTCATCCCCCAAATTAACACCTGCATCAAATCAGATCTGCTCACTGACAGTGACCCTATGCCATGACATAGACCCTATGTGTCTTTTTGCAAGGAATGTTTTTGCAGTTTTTGCTCTATGGCAAGATGCATTATCATCTTGAAAAATGATTTCATCATCCCCAAACATCCTTTCAATTGTCCAAAATATCAACATAAACTTGTGCATTTATTGATGATGTAATGACAGCCATCTCCCCAGTGCCTTTACCTGACATGCAGCCCCATATCATCAATGACTGTGGAAATTTACATGTTCTCTTCAGGCAGTCATCTTTATAAATCTCATTGGAAAGGCACCAAACAAAAGTTCCAGCATCATCACCTTGCCCAATGCAGATTCGAGATTCATCACTGAATATGACTTTCATCCAGTCATCCACAGTTGCTTTTCCTTAGCCCATTGTAACCTTGTTTTTTTCTGTTTAGGTGTTAATGATGGCTTACGTTTAGCTTTTCTGTATGTAAATCCCATTTCCTTTAGGCGGTTTCTTACAGTTCGGTCACAGACGTTGACTCCAGTTTCCTCCCATTCGTTCATTTGTTTTGTTGTACATTTTTCTATTTTTGAGACATATTGCTTTAAGTTTTCTGTCTTGACGCTTTGATGTCTTCCTTGGTCTATCAGTATGTTTGCCTTTAACAACCTTCCCATGTTGTTTGTATTTGGTCCAGAGTTTAGACACAGCTGACTGTGAACAACCAACATCTTTTGCAACATTGCGTGATGATTTACTCTCTTTTAAGAGTTTGATAATCCTCTCCTTTGTTTCAATTGACATCTCTCGTGTTGGAGCCATGATTCATGTCAGTCCACTTGGTGCAACAGCTCTCCAAGGTGTGTTCACTCCTTTTTAGATGCAGACTAACGAGCAGATCTGATATGATGCAGGTGTTAGTTTTGGGGATGAAAATTTACAGGGTGATTCCATATTTTTTTCCTCTGCTTGGTCTAAAAAAGTAACCGTTACTGACTGCCACAATCTTTTTTTCTTGATTTCTTAGCCAGAAAGCCAGAAAGTTGCCATTTGAAATGACTTTAGTTTTGTGTCATGTCTGTGATCTGCTTTTTTTCTACAAAATTAAACAACTGAATGAACATCCTCCGAGGTCGGTGATTCCATAATTTTTGCCAGGGGTTGTAGATCGGTAAAAATGTTACACCAACAAAGGTGGTCAGCTCATCAAAGCTTACCGTGGCAACAGCGTCTTCATGTCAAACTGGAAATTCTGTAAGCAGAATCCACATCACTACTTTTGTATGGGAGCTTAAATGAATCCATTTTGGTGTCATTGCTCCACCAGTTTTATTTTTTCTTCTTCATGTTTAATGGCGGTTGGCAACCTCTCACGCTCAGCGCCATTATTGACAACTGCGTAGCAACGTGCAAGGATAGGGCACTGAGTAACACATTAAATGTTTTAAGGTAAATGTTAAATGTAAATAAATGTTAAATGCTTTTAATATTTTGCCACTGTTTACGTGATATTTTATGGTCTGAAATCTCACACGATTAACCAATCAGATTAATCTGCCTAAAATGTGTTCTCCACAACATTTTTTAGATATGTGCAGCAGTTGTTCAGTTAGAATTGGTTCTACTGGGGGTCACAGAACACCTACCTATGATGAAGAACGGGTGTGTAACCCAGGACTCTGGATACTCAGCGTAATGGCTCAGGTACCTGACCTGCATGTAGCCATTAAACATGCAGAAAACACAGGCCAAGGCAAATGGAATGAATGGTGTCGGTTTACCTCCTCTGATTAAAAATGGATAAAGGAGAGATCTGTAACAGAACAAAAATGTTAACAGCACCATAAAAAAAAAAAAAAAAAAACTTACTTGGGATTGACTAACTA